>NC_133121.1:192644663-192944663 GCF_033568475.1 Henckelia pumila
AAACTCTTACCAATAGAACTAAAATATATTTTTCTTGGTGAAAATCAAACATATCCTATTGTAATATCTTCTACCCTTTTACCAAAACAAGAAGAAGATTTAATAACACTACTTAAAAAACACAAAAATGCAATTGGATGGACTTTGCAAGATATAAAAGGTATAAATCCTTTAATCTGCACACATAGAATTCACTTGGAAGAAAATGCTAAAACATATCAACAACCACAAAGAAGATTAAATCCACACATGAAAGAAGTTGTTAAAAATGAAGTTTTAAAACTATTAGATGCCGGAATTATTTATCCAATCTCGGATAGTAAATGGGTAGGTCCAACAAAGTAGTACCAAAAAAATCAGGCATCACTGTTATAAAAAATGAAAAGGGAGAATTATTACAAGCTAGGATTCCATCTAGTTGGCGTATGTGCATTGATTATAGAAAATTAAATAATGTAACTAGAAAAAATCACTTTCCGTTACCATTTTTAGATCAAATTTTAGAGAAAGTGGCAGGTAATCCTTATTATTATTTTCTTGATGGGTATTCGGGGTATTATCAAATACCAATATCATTAGAAGATCAAGAAAAAACTACTTTCACTTGTCCGTTCGGAACTTTTGCTTTTAAAAGAATGTCATTTGGTTTATGTAATGCCCCGGCTACTTTTCAAAGATGCATGCTAAGTATTTTTAGTGACATGATTGAAGAATTTGTGGAAGTTTTTATGGATGATATAACTGTTTTTGGAAACTCATTTGAAAACTGTCTTAAAAATTTGGAAGAAGTTTTCAAAAGATGTGAAGAAAAAAATCTTGTTTTAAATTGGGAAAAATGTCACTACATGGTTAAATCCGAATTTTGTTAGGGCATGTCATATCTAAAAAAGGAATTGAAGTTGATAAAGCTAAGGTTGATGTTATTGCTAATTTACCATCACCAAACACGATCAAAGAAATTCGATCATTTTTGGGTCATGCGGGATTTTATAGAAGATTTATAAAAAAATTTAGCATAATATCGAAACCAATTTCAAATCTTTTAACAAAAGATGCACAATTTGAATGAACTCAAGAATGTGAAACTGCTTTTAAAAAGATAATTAATCTTTTAACTACATCACTATTTTACAACGTCCTGATTGGTCTTTACCATTAGAATTAATGTGTGATGCAAGTGATTATGTTGTAGGAGCCGTGTTAGGACAAAGAAAAGAAGGTAAACCTTATGTGATCTATTATGCAAGTAGAACCTTAAATAGTGCTCAAATCAATTATTCAACAACTGAAAAAGAATTACTTTCAGTAGTGTTTGCATTAGATAAATTTCGATCCTATTTAATTGGTTCTACTACTATTGTTTATACTGATCATTCTGCCATAAAATATTTATCAAATAAACAAGATGCTAAGCCGAGATTAATAAGATGGATTTTGTTGTTACAAGAATTTGATCTTGTAATAAAAGATAAAAAAGGAAAAGAAAATGTAGTAGCCGATCATTTATCAAGAATAATTTCTGAATCATCTCAAAATGAAATACCAATAAATGAAAATTTTCCGGATGATCAACTATTTTATGCTACTACTATGCCTTGGTTTGCTAATATTGTAAATTTTCTTGTGACAAATAAAATGCCTTCTCAAAATTCTTGAAAGAGGTCAAAAAATTTTATTGGGATGATCCTTATTTGTTTAAGTATTGTCCTGATCAAATTTTTCGACGATGCATACCCGATAATGAGGTAATTAGTGTCATTAAATTTTGTCATTCTGAGGCATGTGGAGGTCATTTTTCGTCAAAGAAAACAGCTGCAAAAATCTTTCAATGTGGATTTTATTGGCCTTCTTTATTCAAAGATACACATTCATTTTGCAAATCTTGTGAAAATTGTCAGAAAATGGGTTCAATTTCAAAACGAAACATGATGCATTTAAATCCAATCATGATTATTGAAATATTTGACAGTTGGGGAATAGATTTTATGGGTCCATTTCCATTATCTTTTGGATTCACTTATATTTTAGTGGCTGTCGATTATGTTTCAAAATGGATTGAAGCAATTGCATGTAGAACTAATGATCATAAAGTTGTGATAAAATTTTTGAAAGAAAATATTTTTAGTCGATTTGGAATACCTAGAGCTATAATCAGTGATGGGGGAAGTCATTTTATAAATAAATCATTTTCTTCGTTGTTAAGAAAATATGGTATTACACATAAAGTTTCTACTCCATATCACCCTCAAACGAATGGTCAGGTTGAACTTGCAAATAAAGAAATAAAACAAATTTTGGAAAAAACAGTCAATCCAAATCGAAAAGATTGGTCTTTAAGATTAAGTGATGCATTATGGGCATATAGAACTGCATTTAAAACACCATTGGGGATGTCACCATATAGATTAGTTTTTGGAAAGCATTGTCATCTACCTGTTGAAATTGAACATAAAGCTTATTGGGCAATTAAAGCGTTTAATACTAATTTAGATGATGCATCTAAATTAAGAAAATTGCAATTAAATGAACTAGAAGAATTAAGAAATGATGCATATGAAAATGCAAAGATTTATAAAGATAAAACAAAAGCATTTCATGATAAAAATATTATGAGGAAATCTTTTGAAATCGGACAAAAAGTTTTACTTTATAATTCTCGCTTGCATTTGTTTCCAGGAAAACTTAGATCGCGATGGTCTGGACCATTTATTGTTAAATTTGTCTATCCTCATGGTGTTGTTGATGTTGAAAATCCTAAAAATAATAATGTATTTAAAGTTAATGGGCAAAGACTTAAACCGTTTATAGAAAATGAAGTTCTTAATGAAGAGTTTATGCCTTTATATGATCCAACTTAATTGTTACTTATATTTTTATTTTATTTTTGCAGAATTGAGTTCACTTCCCGCTTAAGTGGCGGATAACGGTACTCTGTGACTACTTTCAGTCGGTTTTATTTCAATTTCCCAAAATAATTGAATATATATATATATATATATATATATATATAAATATATATTATGGATGAAGCTATCAAAAAACTTGGTAAATATTTTCCATCTGTTTCTAAAAAAGTTCTGAGAATGATTTATGAAGGCAGACGTGAAAGATTGAGAATGCTTATGCAAAAAGGAATCCCGGAGGATATTCGTCTTATAATTGAAGCCAAGGTTCGATTAGGTGGTGAAGTTCCAAAATTCTTACTTGTTCGAAATATGTCTGGACTAGGAAAAAGTACCTATGCGAAGAAAAGAAGGGCTAAAAGGCTAGATGTTTGTCATAATTGTGCCAGATGGACTTGTAATAGACAATGCAGATCTTTGGGATATGTTTCCACAAATAGAGAAGATAAAATTGATTTCATTAAGAATGGGCTGAGTAAAGAGTCATTAGATGGTATCTCATTGACTCTTGAGACGCATTCTAGTGGAGATGTTCAAGGTCAACTTCTCCATTTATGGAAACTATTCCAAGCGCAGCATCATGGTAATGGTCTTGGGAATCTGACTAAAAAAGACCCTATTTGCCAATTTATAAGAAAATTGGATGGTAAGCCAACCCTCGACTCATAAATATTGAAGGAACACTGTGAGCCACAATCACATCACTGTTTATACGCATGCATGTTATTATTATATATTATTGTTTTTTTACTATTTTCATCATTGTTCACATCTGTATTCCTATTTCTGTCTTATTCCTTGTTTTCCTTATAAAATCACTCAACTCTCTCTATATTTTTGAAAAGAAAAAAAAAACATGACAGGATCTTCTTCACAAAAATTGAAAAATATTTGTGTCTTTTGTGGTTCTAATACTGGAAAGAATGAAATATTTGTTTATGCAGCAATTAATCTTGGAAAAAAGTTAGCAGAGAGAAAAATTCACTTGGTTTACGGAGGAGGCAATATTGGGTTAATATTATCTATTTCAACAGCAGCTCATCTTGGAGGTAGTCAGGTTTTGGGTATTATTCCTACAGCTTTAGCTGAAGGAAATATTACAGGTGTTACGGTTGGGGAAGAGTTGAAAGTTTCATCAATGTACGATAGAATAACTAAAATGATAGAAAATTCTGATTCTTTTATTGCCTTACCTGGTGGTTTTGGTACTTTAGAAGAAATTTTTCATGTTGTTTCTTGGGCACAACTTAATATCCATAATAAACCTGTTGGCTTGTTGAATATCAATAACTATTATGATGGTTTATTGAATTTTCTTGATGTAGCCGTGGAACAAAATTTTATTTCAGAAAATTCACGAAGGATGCTCATCTCTGCTTCGAATGAAGACCAATTAATTGATGATCTCCAAGCTTTTGTTCATCAACCTGATTCGGCTATAACAAAGATCAATTGGTCTCAACCAACCAGTAAGAAAAGAAAGCTGGATCATTGATTCAACATGTCACGAAATGGTTTGTGTTTGTTCCTCATCTTTAATAAATTCCAGGTGATATCTCTTTCATCATGTACTCTTTATTTTTCTTTAAAAAAATGTCATATTCAGGTTTGGGGGAGGGTTTATTTAAAAAAAATTATTTCTATAATAATATATATTTTTCCTTTTTCAATGGCAGAGTAAGGAGTCAAAAACTCCTGACATGCATTAGTTTTTATTTATCATATTATCACAATAGATTAGATTTTAATATTCCGTATATATTTAAATTGCAAACTACTAAGAAAATGAAGTCTTTTTGTATAGATTTTTATTTATTCTTCTTTTTATCAATTTAATAGAAAATATGTAATTGATGGGATATAAGTTATAAATAATATATAATTGTGTGTTTTCAAATAACATATTTTCTAAAACTTTTATGAGTATATAATTAAAGTGATATTGATTGAATGAATAATAACATGTATAATTGAGGGAATTAATTTGTAAAAGTGCAATATTTACTCACATAAATTTTGTGAGTGAGAGGTGAGAACTGAGAAAACAACTTATAAGCTTTTATTGATTATTAAGAAATGGTTGATTACTAGATTAAACCCAAAAAAAAAAAATATTGTGCATATGAAAATTGGCTGCAAAGATTGTTTGAAGTTTGATTGTAAAGATGTAGAGTATTAATATCTCTACTATAATTATCAATGTAATAGATTTACCTCATAAAAAATAAACAAATAAATAAACTTTGAAAAAAAATATATGTTACATTTTCAAAGTTTATTGGAGGTATTTGGTTATGTAAAAATAATTTTGCAGCCAAGCAAAAAAAAAAGAGAAAAATAGAAAAAAAAAAAAAGAAAAAAAAATAAAAATAAAAACAAAAACAAAATAAAAACAAAATGGGTTTATTCTTTGTAAATTATCCTATCTTATTTTCAATATTAGGTTATTTGATTGTCTGCTTTACATATTAACCATTTTCAATGAGTGTATAATTTTATTCCAACTCCATGAGTGAAAACTAGTTATATATATATATATAAAAAAAAAAAAAATATCATAACCCGAGAGAATATGGAGTTGAGACTTTTACATTAATATTCCTGAAGATATACATGTTATGAAAAAGATTTCTATTATCATTTTGATTATATTATTCTCAAAGTTTTTAGAAAATATTTATATAAAAAATTATATATATTTAATATTTTGATATTGTGTGAAATATATATGTATACCCCATCCAATTATATATTAATATATTAGTTGATATCAAGATTTATAAATAACATATGATCTTCTTACAAGTATGTTTTAAAATTTCAAAGTTTGCAAATTTGAATATATATATTAAGGAATAAAAATCTAACTTGTGATTTTATGAAATTTTATTACTAAGGGACTAGTAATTAGCCGGTTTGGGGGTGTGATGAAACTTAAAATTTGTAATTATTTATATGTTAAAAAGTGTATTTTAAAATTTAAGTTAAATTAAAATTATGAAGTTGTATTATTTTAGTGTTATGTGTTTATATTTAAATGTTTTACTAAAATGTTGTATTTTACGGTTTGCGCAGGTTTGGTAAAAATAAAATTACTCAAGCTACAGAGGTCATAATGGAGTAATCTCAAAACCTGTAGAATCACAAAAGAGGCATCTTCAACTTTGTAGAAGACAAAAAATTCCAAAAACTTCATTAAGATGATCAAAATAATCAAACATCAAAATGGAGACAGATTTACTTTTACTATGACCAGCTTGGAGTACAAATATCATAAGTATTTTATATTTTATCCAAAAGGGGTGAATGAGTTGTCAAAACACATATACAGACAAAGGGCTATGTGTTATATGTTTTGTGCAGAAGCAAAATCGGAAGTCTAAGGCATCAAACATGCCAATTAAAGTTGGGTCAATGTATTGACATTTAAGGAGACAAGCACCCACCAACTTTACTATTCCATATTTAATGAGTCTTGGACCCTTGCTCTCATTTGGCCTATAAATAGATGTGTTGTATAAGCTTTGTAGTGTACAAGAGTGTAGAGAATTCCTCATTTGTAAAATAAATATTGTGTGTGTGAGAATAAAAGTTTGAGTGTGCAAGTTTCTCAAGTTCAAGTATGAAATTTCTTTTATCTTTATTCTTGAGTTTCATGTTCATGGAAAGCTAAATATTTTTATGTCAAGGTGAAAAGGTTTCATTGTTGGTCAAGTAAGATTGTTTATATTTTGTATATTCTTTTATTTTATATTTTTATTTTTACTAATTGATCTTTATTTGTAGGTATAATTTTGGATGATTTGTTGCTATCTATTTACATCAAATGCTTGGTACCTTGAATGTGGTTACCTTGATTTGTTGTCAAATATGATACAATAAATACTACAATAATTATATACTATAAATATATGTATCTATTTATAATAAATTCATATATATTATTTAGACAATAGCGTGACTCTGTCGGTTGTTCTAAATAATATATTGTGATTTGAACTAACTTTTACTTTTCGCAACTAACTTTTACTTTTCGCAACTAACTTTTACTTTCTCGCATCTAACATTTACTTTTCCGCATCTAACATAAAAAATGTCATATATTTTATTTAGACAATAGCGTGGCTCTGTCGGTTGTTCTAAATGAAATATTGTGATTTGATCTAACATTTAATTTTATGTCAATTTATATTTATGCATTTATATATATATATATTATGGGTACCATGTATTAAATATCGGTTAATATGATATTAATATAGTGGGAACTATATTATATGATATATTTGTATAAATATTTAATTATTCTCTTATGTTTATTTTTATTTTAGTTTCTTTTATTTACTTTTGTTAAGAAATCTTAAATAAACCAACAATGAACCTTTGAAGCCTTGACAATTTTATAATTTGTGTATTTGAAGTTTTATAATAATATTTTCATCTATAATATATTATTGCTAAAATTAAACTTACAACATTCTCTCCGTGGATCGATCTCGTACTCACGAGTATATTACTTGCAGACAACCTACACTTGGGTGAATTACAATTTAAGTTGTAGCAATACCTCGGTGATTGATTCTAATACTGAGACGGCTGATTCTGAAACTATCTCGGCTGTTGAGATACAAACTGAGCTCCACGTTGTTTCATCAAATATTCTTCGGCTCCTTTGGCTTGATTCAGAGCATCAGCAAAATTATCGAGCCTACCAGTATTTACCAAGGTAAAGATATCGGGATTCAAGCCATTTATGAACTAATCGGCTTTTGCTTTCTCGTTATCGGCTATATGTGGCGCAAATCTCAACAGACTATCGAACTTGGACACATACTCTTCAATATTCAAATTTCCTTGCCTCAAAGTAGCAAAATCGGCCTCTTTATCTTTTCTGTAAGAGATTGGAAAGAAGTGTTTATAAAACTCAGTCTTGAACAAACTCCAGGAAATAACCTTACCTCGATTTTCTAGGGCTTTCTTCATCGAAATTCACCAACTTTTTGCAATGCCCTGAAGCTGATGAACAACTAACCGGATTCGGTGGTCGTTGGTGTAGTCCGGAGAATCAAATAACTGTTCAATGTCCTCCAAACAACTCTCATAATCAACTGCATTCTCGGTGCCCTTCAGAGTCGGTGGTTTGAAAGACTGAAACCTCTTCAACAAGGTTTCCATTGGTGTCGCAGTGACATCCATCACATCAGCCTCAGTACTACCCTGATCATTCGAAGGATTTACTGCTGGTCGTTCCCTGTTCAAAACTCGCCGAGGTGCCATAACTGATATTCAAGAGATTAGGACACATATACCTCAATTTCAACAATTCGGTGCCCTTTAATCTCTTTTCTCATATTCATTCAATCTCAGAAGCATTCGAATTTAAAACATGAAACAATTACAATTCGTATTTCAAGTAATTCATGCTTTTCAATTTAAATCACAAAATCATGTAATTCAAATAACTCTCAATTAATAAAGCAAGCTCACGTAGAATTCAAATAACCAAATAAAGAATTCAATCACAAGCGAGAAATTAAATCAAGCGGACTCGATCTACCCCGCTCGCTTCTAAATCAGTCCAAGAACTTATCGCTCTAATACCACTTAATGTGAGGACCTCGGTTCTAATCATCTAATCAAGAATAAATCATTCAATCATCGAAAGAGAGTCAAGACAAAAAGTAAAGAAATTTTTTTAAAAAAATGCATGCACGGACCCCGTGCACACATCCGTGCTCGGGTCCGTGCATTAACCTGTAGCCAAAGGATCGAAGACTATAGGGTACACGGACTCCGTGCATAGGTCTGTGAGACCTCGGTTCTAAACATCTAATCTCGGATAATACTAATAATAAAGCATACAATAATCCAAGGTCCAAACATAAATAATTAAAAAAAATTAAAAGGGCCCCGCGCTCGCGCTCGCGCTAGCTAAGCATCTCGTGCGCGCGCAGGCTTATCAAACAGAACCCGAGCCATCAACTCGCGCCCGCGCGAGGTAAAAACGCGCGCGCGCGCGTTTGAGGAAACCAGCAACCAATGGAAAGGCTCGTGCGCGCCTAGGCCACCTGGGCAAAAAATGCCCAGAATAATTCAAAGGCTTCCGAACTCGATTTTCAACATGCCATCCAATCAAGAACTACTCAAGGTATATTAAAATACATGCAATACATAATTCAATGATAAAAGCATGCTTTCGATACAATACCAAAATCCAACATAATTCTCGACTCCATTCTTCGATAATACAATTTAGACATGTAATTGACAAGTTATTCAAACTTTCAAACATTATGAGTTCGACACGCTAAACGACTCTAAACCGAAGTCCCCACTTCTATCGTCTCAATCCCGATCTAGCCACGCGATCTCTGACTCGGTCCTACCCCACCTGTTGCCAAGCACACATACAAAGACAAGAAAACATCCAGATAATCTGGTGAGAATAATATTCCCAGTAAAAGAGACTAACATGCAATCTCACATAAACATATCACAACATGATATGCATCAACTTTCACATAATATATCAATTCCAGATATACATAAGAAAGTCATTCAAATGCGGAATTAAAATGATATGCATGACTTTAAAAATTCGGGATTATCAAGTCTGGATAATCAAAAGGTACTCCGGTTATTCTATTCCTCTAACTGGGATCCCGAGGATAAGATATCACACAAATCACACCGACTCTCCCCTCGAGGTGGATAGTGCATATTTCAATCCTCTAGACTCTGCAGCAACTATAGAGAGTTAAGTCGGTCATTGCAGTAAATCGTCTGTCAATGCACCCTGCTATAATTCTCAGAACGTCTAAATCAAAATGAAATAAATCATTTGGCTCAATATGAATGCAATGCAAATCATAACTCATTCAATAAATTCAAGTAATTCAATTATCATGCAAGTATGTGATTTTTTCGGAACACTCGAATCAAGTCGAAATTGATTTACTCGTTCCATTCCAGTCTAAGTCGTCTTATACCTCTTTCAAACGTCGATGCTCCAACCTGAAAACAACAACAATATACTCATTCAAGATTCAATCAAACTTCCAAGTCAAATATAAGAGAATCGATACTATACCGGCTACAATCTCTAAAACGATACAACTCCTGCAACCTCGCAACTCAACGGCCTTCAAACGAATCTGCAAAAAGAAGTAATAAAGGCTCGAGATCAATATCGACAATCCAACTCGACTGAAAATGACTCAATTCAATTCAAACCAAACTATAGCCCAAAAACTCAAACCGGCGGCATAACGGCTATATTCTGATCAAACCAAAAATGCAGACAGCAGTACAATATTGATATCATCTCATATCAATGCTAAGACAACAACAACAAGCAATTCCAACAAATCTCAAAGCCTCATTTTCGAAAATAGGCTTCCAAAAATCATAACAATTCCGAACGACGCTTCATTTCAAAACCGACAGAGAATAAACGATCTGAACTCTGTCAAGAACATAACCAAAACTCAATCGATTCTAACAACATCTGAAAAATAAAAAGTGTCCGATCGAAGAAAAACTTACTATAGAACGAAGCTCTCGCAGCCGTGATCGCTAATCTGCCTTCAGAAATAAATTCCAACGGACGGATCGAGCTCGGGAAGAAATCTGGAAGCTTGGAACTCAAATGGGTCGGCTTCAATGGAGGGAGGAGGCGTTGGAGAAGGAGAAGTGAGGTTGAAGAAGTCAAAGAGCTTATAAATATCTAACAAATCCAATATTTGTATTTTAGTCCCTAAAAAATCCGAAATTTGCAAAAAGGACCCTGATCAAAATTAAGTCGGCTCTTGAACTCTGTAATCTCCAATTATCTCATATAAGGTCAATTAATATAATTTCGGGGCATTACAGGTCCGTGCACCAAAAATGCACTAAAACTCAAACTCTCTGTTTTCTGCACGGACCCTGTGCACCGTGCTCGGGTCCGTGCACAGCAAATCAAAATTCCCAACTTACTGTCTCGACCAAATGTTCACACGGACCCATGCATGGATGCATGTCCGGGGTCCGTGCATGAACAAAATCAAAATCATAACAAAAGCGAGGATACACGGACCCAGGCACGGATGTAGGCACGGGGTCCGTGCCCTGCTAAATCTCAGAAAAATAAACTAAGGCAGCAAAAATGAAAACTCCAACAACAACTCAAATCTCAATTTCAACATGCATTAATACATTCGGCTCGCAAAATACAATACAAGATATATCTAAAGTTGTTCAAAAGGTAGAACATGCATCGGTTCCAACTAGTTCAACAACATAATAAATATCAAGTTCGAAAATACATATTCAACTTCTAAACCAAGTCCCCACTTTTATCAATCACAACCCGATCTAGTCATGCTGCCTTTGACTCGATCTTGCCCCACCCGCTGCTAAGTACACATACAAAAACAAGACAACAGCCGGATAACTCCGATGAGAATAATATTCCCAGTAAAAGAAACAAACATGCAATATAAAATAATATATCAAAATCATTATATAACTTCAACATATTCCAAATATGAAATAGAATGAAATGCATGTCTTTAAAATCGGGATTATCTAATCGGATAATCAAAGGTAAACTCGATTCTTCGGTTGGGATCCCGAGGTCAAGATATCACAACAACTCACCGACACTCTCGATCGAGGTGAATGATGCATATCTCAATCCTCTGTATTCGGGCTATTGGAAGAGCTCAACAACCAACGCCAATCAAATATAGTCCCCAAAACGTCTAATTCAAAATGAAATCAAATCATTTGGCTCAATATGAATGCAAGTGCAATCGTAATACATTCAAGCATATAATTCAAGTAATTCAAATAAACATGCGAGTATGTGATTTCAGGGAACTCGAAAATCATATCATATTCAAGTATTCGTCCGTATTCGATTCAATGTCGACTTATACCTTTCTCGATTCGAAGCTCCAACTCAGGATAAACTACAAAGGCAGAAGATACAATCACAATCTAATCAAACCTCAATTCAAATCGACAAGCTAAACTAGTTACCAATTCACGATCAACTCGTAGACAATTCAAATTCTGTCAACCCGAGCCCAACAGCCTTCAAACCAATCAGTAATGAAGTAATATAGGATCAACGTCAACATTCAAACTCAGCGAAATATGGCTCAAACAATTCAAACCAATCGATATCCAAAACTCAAACCGGCGGCATAACGGCTTATAAACGGACAACCGAAAACCATAAACTCAGCACAACAATCAAAACAACTCATATCAACTTCAATCTCATCAAATCAACTCAAAAATCAACACTATTCCAAACCCCTATTTTCGAATTATGCTTCAAAATTCATAATAAATCCGAACTTCGTTCTTTTTTCGATCTGACTTCGAATAAATGATCTATGCTAGCTCAAGCACGCTATATCCAATCAAAATCGTAATCCATCGACATCCGAAAAATGAAGTATAACTGATCGGAGAAAAACTTACGATAGAACGAAGCCTTCAAAGCCGTGATCGCGAATATACCTTCAGATCGAAATTCTATCGGACGGATCGTACAAAACCGGAAGATGAAAAGCTTGGAGAGGCGTTAATGGAGGGAAACGGTCAAGGAGGAAGAAGAAAGATGAAGATAAGCCACCTACATGCCTCATCCATCTAAATAAATATCAAAGACCAAGTCAAATTGAAGAAATTGCACTTTAGTCCCTGAATTTTTTGAAAATTGCAAAAAGTCCATGATCAAATATCAATTCAACACTCGAATTTTCTAATCTCATAATATCAATAATAAACTCAATTAAGATAATTTCGGGGTGTTATAATATGCTATGGTACGCATATCTATGTGGGTCCTCAGCGAATTAGCCCATTAGGAATCCATACTTGGATCAACCTAACTAGTCGATCACTGAAAGTTTTTCATTTGGGTTGTGCATAAACAAGTGCGTGTGAAAGATGCATTTGTGTGCATGCTTGGTATGCTTGTGATGCAGTGTGTGATTTCGTCCTTCCTACAACATGATCTAGTTTGTATCTTCTTTGAACTGGTCTTCCATAGGGTCTGTGGTTGTGTTTTTCAGTCATTGAGATGTATTTGACTTGACTGGTTTCGCAGTCTTGTCTTGCACAAGAGCTCTATGGCACATATCAAATTTCGATTTGTCATATTGCAGGTTGGGATTACTTTGTTCATGTATTAAACTGGATTTAACAAAGTGAATATATTTTTCTTTGCACAAATTCAGTCTAGTTCGAGTATCAATCTCAGAACTGCTCTTGTATTCTTTAAAACCTTGGTTTGCATCTGTCCTTATTAATTACAAAACTTTCTTTGATCAACGAGATATTTATTTCTTATCATTGGTAGTTTTGTATTTAATGAAAAAAATTATAAAGAAATTGTACGTTCGTACAAGCCAATATGTACATTATAAGGTGTACTTCTAGTATTTTTCAAACATATATACAGGCAATGCAAAAAATTTACCCCTACATTCATACTTTTATAATAGAATATATATATATATATATATATATATATATATATATATATATATATATATATATATAGACACACACGATCATTCAAAGTGCATCTACATGACTACATTCATTACCCACATGCACCGCACATGCTTTCTTGTAGTTTGTTTAAAAGAATGAAATAATAATTGAGGCAACTCAAAATGCATGCGAACCCAAACGTGGTAGTACCAAGTTGATGGAATGTGATTTCTGCATGTATAAAGAGATACCCCAGATCACCACCCGAAGTTTAGCATGCATTTGGATGGAAATATTTTAAATAAAACGATATGAAGTTCACTGTTTAAGTTCATAATACTTGTTCTAGCACTTGTCAGAAGCAAAGATTTGATATCCGCCCTTTTGCATATTTAATTAACTTGTTTTTTAACTAACACAATGAAATTCAAATTCCTACGACAGGAATCATTTGAAGTCCTTGAATCAATTCCTTTCTTCTCAAATCTATGTCCTTCCACCCGCTCTGTACAAATGAAACAAGTTTAACATCATTTCCGGCAAGGATCAATAATCCCTGGTTAAAACAATTTAAGAAAAAGAAAACTCAGTTATTCAAGTTTTCTGGCTCCCCAATCACATTTAGAGCTCACAAGAATACATCATAGCTATTTAATCAGTATGTCCTGGCCTCTTTTGCTTCCTAAAATCGTATTGGAACGGATTATGATTTTGCGGTGATTGTTTCATGGTCATGGCCAACTTAAATTGGGTAAGATAGAGCTTTTACCGGTGTCATTTTCGTCTATCGTGTTCACTAGAATCACTCCATTTGTAGTCCAAACCAGATCCATACTTCCATGCCTCAAGCCTCTGCTTCCATTCATATTTTGTCTTAGCTGGAAATGAGTCCAAAAAGGGCCTGAAACCAGTTATATTTATATCAGTCGCATCATTTAAGAACCGTTTTTCTTCATGGCTCAACAAGTCAAAGGCAGAACATGATTACCTTAGCAAAGGGTCAATGAAGGAGGAAAGAAATGTATAAAGTCCCAACATCACAAAATGTCCGGACCAGTCGAACAGCACCAAAATACCAACCTTCATACCAGAAAAGAGTTGTTTGAAATTTTCAAGACTGTATCAGGTTTACAAGAAGCCATTATTTTTCCTCTACCTTCTTGAATATAGACGGTATGATAAGAGGTCTAGTTAACATTACTAGGCCTAACGTCTTAACGAGAGGACCAAATTGTATAACATCCTGCATAAACAAGCATGAAGGCAAAATGTGGAGAAAATAAGCTAAGGAAAATGGAGTAAGAAGACTAGCATTCAAGTAACATAAGAGAGGAAAGATTGTTCAATAACCTGAAGAAACGGGCGAAGCACTGGATCCCCTAGTTTCTGAAGGAAAAAAAAAAGAGTTTGGAAGAACAAATAACAGATAAGAAAATGATTTTTGAGCAAGAGTAAAAAGTTGATTAAACATAGGTACCTGCATGCTCTGAAAATTGGCAAATAAAAGTTCGTTTATGAAATCAGGTGAGACATTGGACTGCTTTTTGGCGGACATGGCTCTTTGAAACAACCAGGATGCGCTTAAATTAGGCTGCATATATGCTAAATTTAATCAACACAAGAGTGGTATATATACTGTAGGATTGTAGGAAGAAACAAAACCTGACCATGTAAGGATTCAGCAGAGATAAACTTTGAGCATCCAGAAAATCATTGCTAACTGCTTCATATATGCCTTCAATTTCATTAAAGGAAAAATGTTAGGTACAATTTTTTTCCTTCATTCAAAGTTCTATTTATGAAGATATGTATAGAACGACAATTCAAATTTTGGACCCAAAAAAATGATGCATGCCGAATGTTTTCTGCATGTATCATAAAACATTTTATACCATCTGTTAATCTTCCAAGATGTCTGGTCAAGCTCCCAAAACCACCAAACGATACTGGAGATTGTACACCACTAGCATCCCCAAACTGTAGATATCACACACGGTCGCATTCATTGAAAATAAATTGGGGATACTATATTGAGGCTTTGGAATGATGTTAGGCACAAAACCTGTAAAACACGATCAAAAGCTGCTCGTAATGGACTGTAGTAGAGTCGGTCCAAGGCCATTTGCAGAAAAAATAAAAAATAAACAAAAGTCAGAGCAAGTAAGCTAACGATCCGACCGACTATAAGTTACCCATCAGATCTGCAATAGGTCAGTTGAGATACCAGAACTACTACAGACACAAGTACATTAGTTTAGTTTACAGATGTTAACAATGTTTACCTGTTGCGGTACGTAGGAAATATGCCATATATAACTCTCAAAACCTCCAGATCCTCCAGAGACACTCCCTGTAAGATTTGAATAAACATCGTAAACCATAAAATAAAGCGATACTATTTACTGTTGAGATATGCGATTATAATAGACTAAATCAGATCTTGTTTATTTATGGTTGATAAGATATTTTATCTTTAGTAGGATTGTAAATTATTTAGGTTGATTCAGTTACCCAAAATATTGGGATTATGATTTGTAATCTGTAAATTATTTAAAGGGTAGAGACCCAATAAACGAGATACGATAGAAAAAGTTCTTCACTCGTTTTTTTCATGGTATCAAAGCCGAAGGATTTCTTCGTGTAAAAAAAAAAATCAAAAAATGGCCAACTCCGACAGCACCGTTTCTGTTGATCAATCAAAGGTCACACGTGAAGTACCTCTGCTCGCAACTCCGATTGCATTCGGTGCTGATTCCTCCTCTCTGTCGATCACAAGCCATAAACTAAATGGCAAGAATTTTCTCCAATGGGTACAATCGGTCAAAATTGTGATTTGTGCCCGAGGAAAGTTGGGTTATCTCACTGGAGACTTGTCTACTCCAAAATCCACAGATTCTTCATATCAACAATGGGTGGTGGACAATTCTTTGGTTCTCGCATGGCTTATAAACTCCATGGAGCCTCAAATAAGTCGTCGTTATCTCTGGTTTAAGACGGATAAGGATGTGTGGGAAGCCGCGCGACGTATGTATTCCGATCTTGGCAACGCTTCCCAGATTTTTTAGATTCGATCCAAGCTCAAAGAGATGAAGCAAGGATCGAAAACTGTAACTCAATATTTTTCCGATCTACAAGAGTTGTGGCAAGAACTCGACTTATTCCTTGATGAAGAGGTGACTTGCACTACTTGCATGACAAACAGGGTATAGATGGATCAGTGGAGAGGTGCAAGGCTCGTTTGGTTGCCAAAGGTTTTACGCAAACTTTTGGAATTGATTATAACGAGACATTTGCCCCCGTTGCAAAACTAAACACGGTTCGGATTCTCATTTCATTAGCAGTCAATCTAGATTGGCCTCTACATCAATTTGATATCAAAAATGCCTTTTTAAATGGGGAGCTAGAAGAGGAAGTTTACATGTGCCAACCTCCTGGATTTGAATTAGAAGGTGAAACTGTTTGTAAACTTAATAAATCTCTTTACGGCCTAAAAAAATCTCCACGAGCTTGGTTTGATAGGTTTTCAAAGGCCATCAAGAGATTTGGCTACAAACAGGGACAAACAGATCACACGATGTTTGTTAGACACTCTGAAAGGGGTAAAATCACCATTATCATTGTCTATGTTGATGGCATCATCATCACTGGAGATGATATGGAAGAAATGAAGAGGATTAAGCTGATGATGGCTAAAGAATATGAAGTCAAAGACCTTGGAGCATTAAAATACTTCTTGGGAATGGAGATAGCGAGAAGCAAAAAAGGCATATCAATTTCTCAAAGGAAATACACTTTAGATCTCTTGGAGGAAACGGGGATGCTTGGATGCAAACCGTGCAAGACTCCAATTGAGCTTGGTAACAAAGAAAAGATGTTGGAGGGAGAGCCTGTTGACAAGGGAAAATATCAACGCCTTGTGGGAAAGTTAATCTATCTTTCCCATACAAGGCCAGATATCGCATTTGCAGTCAGTCTAGTTAGTTAGTATATGCATTCTCCTTGTCAAGGCCATTTCAATGCAGTCTATCGAATCTTAAGGTACTTGAAGCAAACACCAGGGAAAGGTTTGTTTTTTGCCAAAACCAATGATAGGAGTATAAAAGGATTCTCCTTTGCAGACTGGGCTGGTTCCATTGATGATCGAAAGTCAACTTCAGGATATTGCACGTTGTTGTGGGGAAATTTGGTGACATGGCGTAGCAAGGAACAGTCTGTTGTAGCTAGGAGCAGTGCAGAAGCAGAGTACAGGGCCATGACTGATGGAGTATGTGAACTTATTTGGATTAAGAGGGTGATGGAGGAATTGAAGATGGGATTTGAAAATCCTATGAAATTCTTTTGTGATAACAAGTCTACCATCAGCATTACTCGCAATCCAATCCACCATGACAGAACAAAACATGTTGAAGTAGATCGACATTTTATTAAAGAAAAATTGGAGACAGGCATAATTGATATTGAATATGTTCCTACTTCCCAACAATTGGCTGATCTACTCACTAAGGGTTAACAGAAAACTCACTTGAGTCTCTTGTCCACAAGCTTGGACTCATCAACATCTACACCAAGCTTGAGGGGTAGTGTTGAGATATGCGATTATAATAGACTAAATCAGATCTTGTTTATTTATGGTTGATAAGATATTTTATCTTTGGTAGGATTGTATATTATTTAGGTTGATTCAGTTACCCAAAATAGTGGGATTATGATTTGTAATCTGTAAATTATTTAAAGGGTAGAGACCCAATAAACGAGATACGATAGAAAAAGTTCTTCACTCGTTTTTTTCATTTACTTTGGTCAGAGGACGTGATCATCCCCTCTGGTTGTGTCCATCATGCACAATTTTTAGCTATCCGATCAGGTAGGCGATAGCTTAAAAACCAAAACCAACATTGGAAAAATGACAAATATATCACTATCAGAGAGCAAGCAATAGTTGCATGAAAATAGGAAACCTCCGCAGCCCCCATCCTAGAATGCTACCTGATATTTGGGCATCAATTCCCAATAATCTTCAAGTAACTCTTCCAACTTGGGGCACCCTGGTTCGGGAAAAAGGTATGTGAACATGTATGTTGTTCGCTCAAGTGGGCCTGATCCAGCTGGAAATGCCTGAAAAATAATCAAACTACATCATCACAAGAAACGAACTTTTGGTGCAGTAAACGAGGAGCAATGGGACTCGTAATACCTCCCAGAAGTAATGTACTTCTGACTGACCAACTGTGTTCACCGAAGCACTACTAAATATCACATCACTTGTACAATTCTCTTTAAAACCACGACAACAAGAGCCGACAACAAGGCACACACCGTCTGGTTGCCTTCCATTCCTTATCTGTCAAAGCTTAAAAGCACAAGAAGCAGTTGTCATAAAACTTTTTTAAGGACAAATTATTGTATAAGCAATAGTTTTGTAATTAAGAGTAAGAATTAAGCAATGATGTCAATAGTTTTAAGTTGGATACTCAACTTGCTTGACTACTGGAGAAAAGTTTCCCATAGCATCAATAATGAGGCGTGATGACAAAAACTTTCCATCTGATAGTTTCAATACCTAATAAGGAAAGAAGAGAATAATGCAAATGAGAGTCCCTTAAGCATTGCACAAGCCTATATTCGTTATCGTTATTCTTTACACTGTTCATTCACCAAAGGTCATTTTTCTTTCTTGAAACATACTATAAAATCTGATCTCTTGATATATGTGCATTGCAAAGCTACAGAGATAATCATTTACCCTGAGCCATAGGACTAACACATTTTTTGTGATTCTTAATTTCTTATACCAAGTTTCAGCTTCTAAATTTTCGACTAGATGTAATACCCATATCACATCAGATCGTAAGAGCAGTGCAAATGGATTTATATAAAGATACAACGAGTTTTTTAGCAACTTTGCTCGACCATTTTCGTAAGGCAAAAATAGACCCTAAAGAGTTACAAAGGAAGCCTATTATGTGTATGATCCCACTTGTGAAGACTCGTTTAATGAAGCATGGTTGTGGTATTCATTCATCTCAACAAATTGTGCCATATAGTTTAAACTCAAAAAAATAATCACTTTTAGGTTGCTTATTGCTTGTCATGGTAGGTATTCTTACAGCTGCATCCTCATAAACGAATATGTTTGACACGCCGCAACCCTCCAAGATGGCACCACCAAGGAAGGTGAAACGCTTTCTCATGATTTCTATAAGCCTTGCAGGCCTGCAATGAGCAGAACAGAGCAAAAAAAACACAAATTAGATATTTACTAAAAAAATTTCATTCATAATAGTAACAAAGAGCATGAAAAGCACAATGTGAACAAAGGCTCAGACAACCATGGGTTGAACAAATCTCTCGGGTTCACATGTTGTATGAATACAATCTCATGCAGGAATTATGATGCTTCCGAACGTAATGTAACCAGTCAGTCATATATACCAAATACCATAGAACCACCACATACAATAGGAACATAATAAAACACTTACGAAACACCAAGATTAAGGATGTCATTAACCCAAATCTCACCCTTTCGTTCAAATCCACATCTGTTCTGCATGAACATTGAGATAAATTATTAAGAAGCACCATTTTGGTGTATGAATGCAATCCAAATACAAAACATCTCAACACCAGTTTTCATCTCTGAAACCTCTCGCTAACATTTGGGAACATACAGGATTGAAAGTGGCAGAGGTAACACGATCAATGTCATCTTCCGTTAGAATACCAACTTCAACGAGCTCCAAAAGCTCTTTCCTAGATATATTCCACTCTTGTTCCCTCTAACCAAGAAAAACAATCAAAGGTTATGTCTCAAACAAAATAACTTTTCCAGAAAAATTTACTGTTTCCCGAAGTTCTCAAAATGCTACAATACCCCCTGCAGAGCAGCCTTTTCTACAATTCCCACTCGAAGACCTCTGGAACTCAATGCAGTAGCAACGAAAATTCCCAAAGTTCCACCGCAAACTACGACGTCAAACATATCAGTACATTTTTCAGTTATTTCAGAATCACGAAAGAAAGTGGGAACATTGGCAACCACTTGTGGTGGTTCCTGGACAACTGCACAAGAATTTGCACTGTCAATCTTCCCTATTCTACTCTGTATGAACATGCTACAGATTCTAATTCGATTATATCGCCTAATGAAAAACATAACTACCTGGTGAAGCAGAGCAAATGCTGGACCATAAATTGTCCATTCTTTTCAAAGCATTATATGAGTAAGCACCACCAGCACCTCCGACTTCCCCATTTACTGGTATACTTTCCATTATCCTCTGCAATCAAAGATTAAATAAATTAAGACCCGGGCAGGAAGCTAAAAGAACATAATATATATATTTATATATATATATATATATGTATATATGTATATATCTGTGGGTGTGTGTTTCTGTACACATGGTTCTAATGGTCTTGAAATATCTATCTGGGTTGGAATACAATATACATGTAGGTGGGAATGGTGGGAAGAAAGGCGAGAACATAACACGTTACCTGCCTCTGTTCCAAAGTTCCAAGAAAGAACAAGCTACATATCAAAATGGAATGGGAACCCGCAATTACACCCCCAAAATGTACTTGATAATCCTTTAACCTCTATCATAAGTGGAATTGGACGTTGAAGATCTGATAATTATTGATTTTACCATCACACAATATTACAAATGGCAAATTTAGTTATGCAGTATTAAGATCATCCTTAAAATAGATCTCTTCTTCCATCAAAAGGGAGTCTTAATTAGTTGATGTTCTAAGCAAGCATAGGACCCAAAAGCGTGAAATCATAACATCAAACAGACAATAAGCTCCAAGAATGCGGGGCTTCCCATCATTGCCAAATCGAAAAGCAATGAAAATAGTATCAATGGAACACAAAAAGAACACATTTTTCTCCAGCAAGAAATGAATAAAAATGATGAATTCAAGAGAAGTGTACTTGGGTTCTGGAGGGAGAAGAGGCTTGCGCTTGCAGGCAAAGTTTTCTTCTGGGTAGAAGCTGTGGGCGAGCGGCAAATGAGTAGCGTTGGAAGATGGAGACTCCATACTTGTTCAGCTCCATTTCCTTTTTTTTTTTTTTTTTCTGCCAATCTGCCTGCAAATTATTTATAGTGTAGAAGCAGACACGTAAATCATAAGGATGCGCTTCAAATCTTGTGAGCCGCAAATGTCTTTAGGTAGAATCCATAGATTTTTATCACCATATTTTTTAAAAAATGTATATATATTACAATTTAGTTTTATCAGCTCCTCGTTTACGTTACCAAATTTCATTCTCATTCTTTCTTCTTCTCTTTTTTTTTGTTTTTGTTTTTTAAATTTACTTCAATCTTTTTTCTGACAAACGCTAATGTGACGTCAGATGAAGTGTTGTGGATATAATACTATGAGCATATACAAGCATGTGAGGAAGTTGGTGTGATCAAGTTGACAACTTGATCGCATGATGATGTCAGCGTTATAACAGCATTGTGTGTTTCTACAATGGTGTGGTGATGTTGTAATGGTGATGTTGAAATATTAATTTTTTAATATATTAAATAATGTTTTTAAAACATAATGAAATACACAAATTTATAACAAATCAAAAATAAACTTAATTAAATTTAAAATTACATTAAAAATGCACATAAATATAAAAAATAAAAAAATATTTTTTAAAACATAAAAAATAATTTTAAAAGCATACATAATATTCCAAAATAAAAAAACAAACATGAAAAAAATACACATGAATTAAACTTGACAAAAGTAAATTAAAAAAAAATATAGTCGTTGACCTTTTTAAATATTTTTATTAATTATTCTTAAATTTTTTGATTTTTTTTACAATTTATTTCATTTATTTTTAAAAAATAATGGTGGGCCCGCGTGAAAAAAATTTAAAAAAAAAGAAGACAAACAATAGTGGTGGGTCCCGCGTAAAAAAAATTAAAAAAATAAAATGGAAGGGCTTGACCGCGCGGAGCCCCCCACATGACCGCATGCGGAAACTTCTGCGTCCAAGGGGCGAGGAAAAAAAGGGGCGATCAAGTTGGATTTGACCGCCCAACTTGATCGCCTCTTGGGGATGCTCTAATGTGTGCAGTATTATATCACTGTTTATGATGAAAATTATAATTAATATTATGAAAGAAGAAAGATTGGAATTATTATTAAAATTTGATAATATATATTATAAAATATCTATAAATTAATCTTCGATAAATTAGTAACATCTTTAAAAATATCATTTATGGTATCGATGTGAGCAAATGTGTTAAATTAATAATTTAGATAAACGAATGAAATAATAAATTTTCGGTGGAGCCCTTCTAATGAATGAAGGTACACATATTGGCCAAGATCAGTATGGACGGTACATAGAAGTTGCGTATATTGGCCAAGACTAGTATGAAAGATACATATAGTAAATCGGTCCCATTTTTATATGATTAAATTGATTAAGCATGGATTAAGGACTTAATTTGGATTTAAATTTATTATTTCTGGTTAAGGAGGGATCGGAAGGTCCGAACCCAAGTTCGGAGGGTCCTAACACTTCGGAAGCACGGTTCAAGGTTTGGAGGCTACGGACCGTTCGAAACGTCCGAAGTGCGATCGGAGCTTCCGATCGTAGTTAGGCCATGCGCATTATCGACGTGTTAAGGAGTTCGGACACGCAGGAGATCGGAGCTTTCGAAGAGGAGTTAAGAGCTTGCGATCGTTGCATTTCTGCAACGTGGCTGGCATGCGAGTTCGGAGCTTCCGAAGGGGAGTTCGGAGCTTCCGAACTCTGTATATAAATATGGCATCCGAGGCTCACTTTTAGCTTGCCAATTCACAACTTTTTCCTCTCGTTTGTGGTTCGTTTAGGGGTTCCAACCATATTTGGTAAGGGGTGGGGCCTTGGCGAGGCGTCGAGTAGTCGTAGCGAAATTGTGCTCAAGTTATGGGGCATTCGACATCAAAAGACTGACAACGGACGAAGGTATACCCTAGACCCTATAAATAGTTTGGGAGTATCTATTAGCTTAGTTAAGATTTTTAGATATTGTTTAGTGATATAGTAATCTTGTGATTATAGGCTTGGATTGTAGAGCTGGTGTAGCTTGCCTAGTATTATTAAGCTACGAAAATACTGTTCAAGATACCCTGATTGAGTATGCATGTATTATGTGTTGCAGTATTTATATGACATGATTTTATCTGCATATATTATTTCACATTATTATGCTTCATGCATGATCATCTTGAGTTTATATCCTTGTAATATCATATAGTAGGGTTTCCACTCTATCCTGTTAGTGGATGGTTGGACACGTAGATTCGTGATCAGGTCATATATATCCACTGTCGGGTATGTGAGCCACCTCCTGGTGCGACGACGCAGAGTACTACATACCTCGGGCCCGAGTCTGTTCTTGAACCAGAGATTCATGACGTTGAGTCTTGGTAACCCGTACACTTGCATTCATGCACATATAATATTGTATACTCATACTCTCGTATTAAGCGTAGTTCGCTCACGTCCTTTATTTCTGTTATTATTGGACACCCTATTCGACAGGGCAGGTCTCAGGCTGGATAGCGCAGGAGATGCTGGGAGATCTTAGGTGTCGATGTTGTTAGCGTGGGAAGTTTATCTTTGCAGTGTTGTTTATCGTTCCGAGGATGTTGGTACTGAGAATCATGTATTTGATTTGGTTGTAATAATTAAGTTTGTAGATTTCTTCTCTTGGGATTTTATAACTTTATAAGTTTTCGCATTTTAACTCTGATTATGTTTTTATTATTTCATGCTTAATTTTGATTAGTAGGTGATCATAGTGTGGGTCACTACAATACATCTATAGGTTTGTTGTACAACGACTGTCATCACTGGAACCCCATGTGTTCATAATATATGAATACCACAATTGCATATATTTCATCACCACAAGATGAAGAAGTTGATATTTATTTTTATGTTTTTATGCATGATGTTTATAGTTATGTTTTACACGTACAAAGCATGATGAATTTTATTATGTATTTATTTTGTATATAAATAATATTTGTTGAGTCTTTTGACTCACTATGCTTGAATGATGTAGATAATGATGAAATTAATGATGTTATTGAGGAGTATGTAGGTGGGCAGAAAGCGGAGTAGACGATCAGGCGAGGATAAGACGCACGAACGCGTCGTCAGTAGAACTTTTTATGTTGTGCATCTTTTAAGTTTGTTTGAAGAGAAAACAAATTTTTACTTTTAATATTTTTTCATGGTGGCAAAACTTTGATGAGAAATATTTTATTAAAGTTGTTTAGGTGCACAGTTATTCTTTTAATGAAAGTTTTTGTTTTCCGCATTTTTCTTTAAGGTTTAAAGAATGTATGTTTAGTAGCATCCTCAAGTTTTTGGGTCGTTACAGATTCAAAAGAGCACGAATTTAAAAATAGATCTGTTCTATTCAAGGTACCCTTTGTTTTTGTCTTGTCCGTGTCATCGTCCTTTCTGATAACAGAACACGTATAGTGCGCTTGGATTTTTTATTTTTAAAAAATCGCCTGTTGTGACGAGGGTTTAGGCAGACCATTTTCGGAGTTCTGATGGGATCCGGTTCATTAGTGCTGATATGATCGCACCCGTGCACTTGGATTTTTGCTCGTCAGTTGGGTACGTCAAAATCTATCAAATATCCAGTTGTTATTCTGAGGTAAACTAATTTTCATAGAGAATGTTGGTTTTGAACTTAAGACAATGAGTTTTATTTTTGTGGCTTAAAAGATTTCAGTCGAGTTATTATTTCAGTTCAATTGATTAGTCCAGTTAGGTAAACCAGTTTATCTCATTTACTAATTCATTCAGTTTGGTTGGCTTGGTTCAGATCGATTAGATTAGATTTTGCCTTAAGATTTTTTAATACACCAAAACTTAATTGATCCACCATCGAGCTAAGGTTAGGTGCGGAGCCAGTGACTGTTTGGAGGTTTTGTTATGTTTCTGTTGCTCTAGTTGGTTTGTTCTAGTACAATTGATTCGATTTGGTTATATAAACTGTTCTATTTACGTTTTAATGCCACTTGTATTATGTAGATTTGGGTTTTTACTTTGGTTTAAGATTTCATAATTTTATCTATGACTGGTTCTACCATTTTAGGTTAATTGATGCTTAAGTTAGTAGGTGATCTAGGTCGGGTCAGTACATCCTATTCCACGCGATAGGTTTTAGGTTGGACGAACCAAGTGGGAGTGGATGCTGAGCCAATATATAGATGAGAGCTTGGGTAGGAATTGGTCTTTGTTTTATGTTTTTGTGTTGAGTGGCTACACGGACGTTTCGATTTGATTGGGTAACATTCGGTTATTACTGTTTCTTCTTTCGATCTGGTTGTGTCACTATTTAATAATTTCTAGTTTTCACTGGTATTCTGATTATGCTTTAAGTAAGTTTAATTACATGTCTTAAGTTCTGCTTAGTAAGTGATCTGTGTTGGGTCCCTACATGTTTTCTTTATATGGTAATTTATATGGTTAATCATATATATATATATATACTAGAGATGTGCACGTGCGTTGCACGTGGCAAATTATGAACGAAAAATTTTATAGACGAAATATCTATAATATCGAGTAACATCTGAAGAAAACGAATAATATTAGAAAAAGTGATATTACATGTACGTTAATATTTGTATATAAATTTTTACATCACAAAAAATTCAACACAAAATTTTCATTTGCCTAATCTTATATAAATTGAATACAAAATCCAAAATGTGTGATATAATAATAAAATCTAACAATATAATAGATGTGTAATTAATGGATGTACACGATATCCACTTTCTTTATTGTATCTTCAATTTCTTTCTTGTATACTTCCATGGCTTCTGCAGCTTCATTGTTCCAAACTTTCTTCTCATCCTCACTCATATCCTACACTCAACCAAAATTCAAGATTCATACATACACATGCATACACACGATAGATACTTGACACGAAAAATTCCAATATATTATTAGAGTACCTTCTTCCATTTGATTGAGATGAGAGCGCTGAGGTTGGACTTGTTGATTCCACGTCGCTCTTCGGCCAATCGCTTCAATTTCTTGAAAATGAATGTAATTTAATGATCAAGGTCTTGTTTTTGTATCTCCTTCGAAAACTTGAATATGAATCCAACTGAACTGAAGAGTAGGAATGAAAATGCTGGCTTTTTTGGTTTGTTAGGATCAACATTCTTTTCACCCTTTTCTTTCTGACATTTGACCTTTGATTTTTGTGTATAATCGAGAAACGAACTGGGTTTACTCTATGGAAATCCGAAGTTAACAATATGAAATGTTTGAAATTTATAGACAACCTTAATCATTCTCTGTTTTTTCTCTTTCTTTTTGAGCTGTTGCGTCGCTTTTTGCTTTTGAAGCTTCAATAGTTCGTCCTCTTCTTTTCTAAATTTTTTTGATTCTTCTTCTTTCTTATGCTTGTACAGTTCCATGTCTGTGTATACTGTTCTTTGTTTTTGAATGTAATCTGAAAAGTAAAATGATAATCAAAAATCAAAATCTCAGAAAGAATTTGATTTTTAGGAATAATGGGGGTTTATCCACAAATGTTACTTGTTCATATCACATATGGTCTCCTTTGTTTCTCCTTCATGTTCTTCCAATACTCTCCAGTGATTCTCGCAACCTTAAAAGAAGACAAGCGTTGTGAAAATCAAGCAATCTAAGATATGACTACACACAAAGAGGAATGCAATTTTTCCTTGTCATTCTTACATCCAAAACATTTTTGCTCTCTTTTAACAAAGCTTCGCGACGCTCGTTCGCAAAGATGAAATATGCTGACAACGGTTTATTTGGTTTCAAAGGATCCCTCTTCTTCCTGCCCAAACAAAAAAAATCTCAAATATCAGGAAAATAACACCACATTAAAACCAAGAAAAAAAAAACAAGAATATAAGAGAACCTTGAGGATTTACTTTGATTTCTACTTGTTTTCTTCCTCTGTTTCCTGTTTAAACTCGAGATATTGTTCAAGCAACTCCATAGCTGCCTTCTGTTTTTGTTCTTCCTCCAAGGCTTCATTGCCTCATGTTGGCGCTTCTTGTTTCCCACGATTTTCAAATAAATTTCCTTCTCAGCTTGGTAAGTGTCTTCATAAGAATTTAATGGGATATCACCACGGACGGAACTAAAAATTTGAGTCGAGAGGGGCTAAGTTTTATATTAAAAAATTATCGATTAAAAACTAAGGGCCTATCCTATATATATTGTATTATTAGTCTCTTAAGTTTTATTCTCATTTCTTGAATGCCACTAACACTATTAATAACCAAATTTTTTTTTTGATTATTTATGCTCTAAAAATAGTATTATATTGTATTTTAATATTTAGATTTCTTTAGCAAACATTTATTTAAAGGTATGATGAAATAAATTTACTATTATTTATTTTTTAACATATGTTGAAAAGTTAACTTATATATAATATTTTCATAAATTTGGTGTAATTTTTAAAATTTATTTATGCTAATATCACAAGATTAGCCTCTTCTAAATTATCCATTAATTCATAAATATTTTTTTGTAGGTTAGCAAACATTATTTCATAATCCATATTGATATATAATATATATAAGTTATAACTTATATATATGACCCAATAAGCAAATGGGCTAGCCTGGGCTAGAGCCAAGGCTAGCCCACTACTATGGTCCGTCTCTGGTAGGGATGACGATTTTCTCCGAACCCAATGGAGAATCCGATACCCGACCCGAATGGAGGAGGGTATGGAGGTGTTTTTTGGACCCGATTAAATAAATGGGTAAATGGGTATGAGGATCTCGTATAAGGATATGGAGGCGGATGTAGTGATATCCTACCCATACCCGACCCTATACCCGACTAAATATAATATAAATATAAATTTATATATATTTACATATTAATTTATATTAAAGAAATGCTGATTTAATTTTTTTGTTGAATTATGTTAGTTGGATTTAACAATGAAAATTATTAATATAAATCTAACGCTATTATGTAAGATAATAATGTTGAGATAAATTATTTACAATATTTTGTTATTTCTTATAATTTTTAGGTTATTAGGTTATTGATTTCTTTTATCTTTTATTTTTTTTTTCTTATTTTTCTCTTATAAATTTGATATAAAATCTGATAAATAAGCATATTTTTATCAAAATAATTCAAATTTGAACAAATGTATTTGTATGAGGTAGATAGATAAATGGGGGATGGGTAGGGTATGAATATTCGATAATCCGACGGGTATGGGGATGTGGATGAAATTGAATACCCGACGGGTATGGATATGGGTATGGGTATGGGGATGATTTAATAAATGGGTATGGGGATGGATACGTGATATCCTATCCATACCCGACCCATTGTCATTCCTAGTGTCTGGATATCACCATTCAAGCAATCAACTATGCACACATGAAGACGGTCAGATTATGATAAAGTATCGTGGAATACAATTAACTATGCACACCATTCAATAAATTAATCAATATGGTCAAACCATGGGCAAACCATATGATAAAATAATTTAATTTAATTAATAGGATGGATAATTGATATAGAATATAGATAATGATGGTCAAACCATGTATAAACGAGAAGGGCGATAACGTAAAAACACAATTAAACTGATTTATAGGGATATAGATATAGATATATATGAGTTTCGATGTCACGCACCTTAGTGTACAGGATTTTCGTAAGTGACCACAAACTAGGGTGCGTGAAATGTTAGTGGCCACTCACGAAAATCCTGCACACCAGAATATATGCTATTAAACTAATATATATACACACACATGTATCATGTATGCAAATAATTTTCATTTTTAAGATTTAATAAAATATAACCATTTATAAGGTCATAAATGTAAAACTCAAAAGGGAATAAAGGTGGTGAAAACTTGTGAGGCCAGGAGAGACTCAAGGAGATCTCTTTGTTTCCCGATTCCAAATAGAATCCCCATTCACAAATTACTCTGGTCGCAAGGATCTCCCTTCCCCTTGTTCCCCAAACATTGAAGAAAAAACCATCATCATTTTTCAATAATCTTCCATGTCCAAAAATGCCAAGCAAGCTTAAAAAAGCAATCGGTGCAGTAAAAGATCAAACCAGCATCGGTCTTGCTAAGGTGGTCTCGAGCAATACTTGTTCCAATCTCGAAGTTTCGGTCCTCAAAGCCACGACACATGATGATGTCCCCATTGATGACAAATATGTATCTGAAGTCCTGCAGATAGTCTCCTCCAACAAAGTCCACGCCGCTGCCTGCGCTCGAGCCATCGGCAAACGAATAGGCCGAACCCGCAATTGGGTCGTGGCGTTAAAGTCGTTGATGCTCGTTCTTCGGATTTTCCAAGATGGTGATCCATATTTCCCTAGAGAAGTCCTCCATGCAATGAAGAGAGGAGCCAAGATTCTCAATCTTTCCGGCTTCCGGGACGACTCCAATTCCAGCCCATGGGATTTCACCGCGTTTGTGCGTACCTTCGCTCTTTACCTCGACGAACGTTTGGAGTGCTTTCTCACGGGGAAGCTTCAGCGAAGATATACTAACAAGGAGCTGGAGAGTTGGAGCTACCACAGGTCAAGAAGTCGGAAACCAAACGAACCGGTTCACGACTTGAAGCCCGCGATGTTGCTCGATAAAATCTCGTATTGGCAACGGTTGCTGGATCGTGCTATTGGCACTAGGCCTACCGGAGCTGCGAAAACAAATCGCTTGGTGCTTATTTCTCTGTATGCTGTGGTTCAAGAAAGTTTTGAGCTGTACAAAGACATTTCTGATGGGCTGTCCCTTCTTTTGGACAGTTTTTTCCATTTACAATATCAGAATTGTGTCTCTGCCTTTCAGACATGTATCAAGGCTTCCAAACAATACCAAGAACTAACTTCTTTCTATGACTTATGCAAAAGCATGGGCGTAGGGAGAACCTCCGAGTATCCGAGCGTGCAGACGATATCGGAGGAACTCATCGAAACGCTGCAAGAATTCTTGAAAGATCAGTCTTCTTTTTCATCTGCTGTCAAGCCCACAAACAAGCTTATGCTTCTCCCTGCTCCCTCGACTCCTACCGTCGCCTCCAGATCAGCCCGACACCACAGCTACGGAGGCCGGTCCGAATTCTCGGTGGCAACAAGTTCATTCTCCGAGAGATCAACTTGTGAATTTGGCTCACAATGTACCTCTCTAGAAGACCTCATAAGCGCCACGGAGAATGGGATAAGCCCTGCTATCTCCATTGATCTGGAGGCTTACTCGGATCAATTCGACAAACCTTCGCAGAGGGACGATGCTTTTAGGATAAGCGACTCCTGTTCCACACGATCATTGCCCGTCTCAAATTCAATGGCGGATCTTGTGTCGCTGAGCGACTGGTCGGAGCAGGACGAAAGGGAGCAAGATCTGATCAACGAACCCAAATCTTTCGATGCACCCATTTCCAAAAACTGGGAGCTTGTGCTCGCCGAAACAATGTCATCAACATCAGCGAATTCCAAGACCCCAAATGCTGACAAATTCAATGCATTTGTAGTACAAAAAAGAGATGCAGATATTTCGAAAAAAGAAACAGAGCATGTATTATTCGACAGTACAGAAAACAATCACTACAATCCATTTCTACTGGATCTTGACCTATCTACAGCTCAAGAAAGTACTCCTACGTTTTCTGCACAGAATTCGAATCAAGAATCACCGGTTTTGCACAACGAGAACGATCCCTTCAATGCACTTTCCGGCGAAAATGCGTTCAGTACCTCCACAAATCAGTATAATCTACAGCACGAACAACAGTTGTGGTTGCAAAACCAGAACAAGATTATAGCTAAACATATGGTTTAAATTGTGAAATTTGTATTACATTTACCCTTTATTTTATTCCTCCTCGGTTTTATTCTTTATTTGACATGAACAATTATTGGCCCCCCCTTTTTTAGCACAATTACTGCTTCTCACTATTCTAACCTTACTTCTTGTGGTACACGTGGAAAAAAAATATGGAATAATATTGTTATTTGAAACAAAATAATTTAAAATGATTGACCCGATAAAGACCTCATCCCACATGAGTCAGAGGTCAATTGGCTCATGCAGGGGTTAAATCGAAGAATGTGCACGAACGATAAGACCTAAGGGAGATAGCAACATGACCAACTTCCAAAGCATACCACACAATATTTCAGAAGGGAATATATGAACCCGCAACGCTGAAAAATTTATTCCCACCCACAACAAAATTATTAAACCCAACGAAATGACGATGGCAATGATATTGTAAATTTTGACAATTCATGTTTATTAATCAGATGTAAAATTTTACTTTTACTTGTTTACATTTTTTTAAAGATTTGGATTGTTAAATTTTTATCATATCATTTAGGGTTTTTATTAAATTTACGGTAAAAAAACAATTTGATTTCAAAAATAACGTGAAATAAGAAAAATTACACGAATACCGTAAAACTCTGTCAGTGATAGCGGACGCTTGAATATATTTATTCGAGCGTCCGCTTTATGTGAGGAGGAGTAGCCACATGGCAGCGGACGCTGCCATGTGGGCAGCGTCCGCTGCTAGTGGCAGCGGACGCTGCTCACGTGGCGTGCTTCCCCCGATTTTAGCCGCCGTCCCCACCAGTCTTGGCAGCACATATAATGGAGGGTTGTGGCCCAATTTTAGCCGCCGTCCCCCACCAATCTTGGCAGCACGCATAATGGAGGGTTGTGGGCCAAATTTTATGTACAATAATGTTGTTAAATAGATGTATTCGTTCTTCACAATTCATATTTTTTTCTTTTCCAACAATTCACGGGCATTCAGGGGTGGTTTTGCTTTCTTCTGTCCTCGTCTGGAAATTCAATTTATTGAAGCAGTGGTGGTTTTGCTTTCTTGGTTATTCGTCTTCAAATTCAATTCAGAAGTAAGTGTTACGTTTCAAAATTAATTTTCTTATTTTGAGAATTAATTTTCTTATTTTGAGTTGAGAAAATTCATTGAAGCATTATGTTATTTGCAAATTCAATTCAGAAGTAAGTGTTATATTTCAAAATTAATTTTCGTATTTTGAGTTGAGAAAATTCATTGAAGCATTAGGTTATTTTTCATTTGAAATCGGCCATAAGATTTGGTTTTAGTTGATTGAATGAATTAAAAAAAGAAAAAAAAAAGTCGTTCAATTATGGGATCGTGATGAATAATATTTGCTATAAATTAATTTCTTTAACTGTGTTTTGAAATTATAATGATAAAGACAAATAATATAATAGCAACTCCACACAAGATTTCCATCCGTGGTTTTGCATGCAAGACTTTTACTTGTTTTTTTTTAATTTTTAATTTTTTTATTTTGTTTTTAATTGTTATAAAATAATAATTAATTGATAAATATTTTAATTCGTGTAGATAATTATGTATATTTATTTATTTAATTTGAATAATTAAATATTTAAATACGCAATTTAGTTATAATTAGATGTATATCTACAGAAACAGTTGATGACATAGTTCGAGCCAAACGATCAGATAATTTGATTTGAAATTTATTTAATGTGAATGGCTTGCACAGTCGTGTGATTGCATATTTAAATTACATGGGGATTTATGGTGTTTTGCTATGTGGGTCTCGAATTTATGATAATCATTTGATTACTGCTCTGGTTGAACGATGGCGACGTGAAACACACACGTTCCATTTTAGATGTGGTGAAGCAACCATCACTTTACAGGATATTTCCATTATTTGGGGTCTGCCTATTGATGGTGAGCCTGTAACTGGTATAGATATTTCACACAATGTTGAAGAGTGGCAACATATATGTTTGGATTTGTTGGGATTTACGCCACTGACATCGTATTTCAAAGGTGGTCACTTATCGATGACCGCTTTATATGAGCATTGCACGGCTGCACTTGTCGATGATAATAGTCCAGAGATAGATGTCGTAAAATATACTCGTTGTATAGCATTAATGATTATCGAAGGAATCATGCTTCCAGATTATCAAGGAGGATCTGTTAGACTGATTTTTTTGCAACTACTCTAGGATATTGATCGCATCAGATCTTACAGTTGGGGAAGTGCAGTTTTGGCGTTTCTATATCGTGAGTTATGCAATGCCACATGTATAGGAAAAGCTATAATATCTGGGCCTCTATTTATCCTACAGGTATAAAATTTTTTGTTAATCTATTATCACATTATAATAATTTTCTAATTTTATTTATTATTAATGACAGATATGGGCATGGAGCCGGATTAAATATGTTAACCCTGATCTGAAAGGCTTATCTCTTACCGTGCCTCAAAATGCAGGCGATGAGAATATTCCATTTGCTCCTTATGGTGCACGGTAATATTTAAAAATTATTATCATTGTATAAATTACAACTTCATTTTCTCATAATTTTAAAATTTTTTTTTTATTACAGGTGGTTAAATGTGTACAGTTACACTCATTCACCAACACACTCTGTTAGAATTATAAGAGATTGTTTTGATCGTATGACTAATGACGAGGTGTGTTATTGGTCTATTGAAACTTTACAACAATTAAATAAATTTATATTTATTAATTAAAATTGATATTTTTATTATGCATTTTAACTGGATAGTTTATAAAAAAAAAGATCCAGACGTTAAAGTGATCATTGATGCATACGATAATAGAATATGGCGATGTGTTTGTCCTCTAATTTGTTTTGAAATTGTGGAGATGCATCGTCCAAACCGGGTGCTGAGGCAATTCAAAATACGCCAGTCTATTCCAAGGCCTTCATTTGACAACGATGACCTACACAACATCAGTAGAATCGGTCATCGCAACACAAATTGGAGGGAACATCATAAAAATGCTATTATTAATTGGAATAGAAAATTGAATCATGTTGCCCGAGGCGATCGACATGGAAGAAGATCTAAGCAGACTGATGATGATTATTTTCCATGGTTTGAGCGCATTACTGTACTCATTATATCGCCTACAGTAACTGGACTTGGTTTCCGGCCATATCCCCACGATTTATATGTTGGCGAACAAAATAATATTCCACAAAATTTTAGTGCGCCATCTCCTGATTCGCATCAGTCATCATTGGGGTTTGTTCCTCCTCGGCCATCTGGTGGATTTGAAAATGCCGGACCATCTAGTGGGTTGTACGCAGCTGGACCATCTGGTGCGTTGTATGCAGCTGAACCATCTGGTGGGTTGTACGCAGCTGGACCATCTGGTGGGTTGTACACTCCGGGGCCATCAGGTGGATTTGAAAATACTGGACCATCTGGTGGATTGTATACTGCAGGACCATCTGGTGGATTGCACAATACCGGACCATGCGGTAGGATGTACAGGGCAGGACCATCTGGTTCATATGTTGATGCTGGTTATCAGACTCCATTTTGGGAAAATATTCAAAGTTTTACAGATCTTTTTAATGCTAACTGGCAGCAACCTGTTCAACGTAATACTCTGGCTCCCGAGAGAAACGTTGTTTCACCTGTAATATTTCCTGGTTATTCAGATGAGCAACAAGAGAGGAGTGAAGAAATTGTCGATGTTCCCGTAGTGCGTAGAGGACAACGAAGATGTAGACCACCTGCTTGTGGAACCGGTGGTCATTTATATAACTGTAATTGCCATGAAAAATCCTGATATATATTGTTGTTTTGTTATTTGATAAAATTTTTAATTTTTAGTTTAGAGTTAATATCTTTATGTTGGACATTTAAATAAATGTTATATGTTATTCCATGCAATTGTTTAATATTAATTATTGCAAAATATATAAACGCATTCAAACCAACAATATTAAATATATTTCTTACTCAAATGGGGACCCCGAACCCGCCCCAATAGCCCCGAAAATATATTAAATAAATAAATAATAATAATAAGCTGAGATTATAATGTTATATGTATGTCACTGGATTTATATAAAGAAAATGAGTTGGAAAAACGAAAATTTCAAGTTGGAATCTGCAATAGGGGACGGGGACGGGGATGTGGATTTGATCCCCGCGGGTTCGGGGACGGGGATTGAAACGACTCGATCCTACTACTACTAATTTTTTTTTATTTTACAAATAAATAACTAAATATTTAATATAATATATATATATATATATAATTACAACGTATATATATAAGAAATAATTACTTTTAAAATAATTATAAACATAAACAATTTTCCATAAAAATGTTCCCACAAAAAATCCATAATAAGAATTTGCATGCAAACAAAATAAGTATAACTCATGCAATAAAATCATTATCAACCTCTCAATAAAAATTCTCACCTAAACTCCATAAACCTATAATTAAATCATAAAACATGTGCGGAAAACATAATAATATTTAATTCATTGAAAACTTGACTAGAGCGATGGTCACGGGCTAGCCGACCGCCGGGAGCTCATACGTCTTCACCACCAGTCGGAGCAACATTCTCTAGATCTATTTCTTGCTCACCTGCACCATTTAAGTTTATTGAGCCTAGAGGCTCAGCACGTTCTATCTCATAGTAACAACATGAATAAAAATGATGCACCACATAATACATGCAAGATACATAATAAATAATATATATATCCATGCATGTCCTTATAATACATGTATCATAATCATCACGTAACATAGCATACATAATCATACGTAATCATCATGCATCATAATAAGGGCCTATCATCATTTAAAAATTTGAAGGTTATATCCATGCTGTGTGACGTGTCATGTCGATTGATCAATCTAAAACCAACGTACGTGGCGGTGGGATCTCCACCTCTTGGCCCTTTCATCAGGCAAACATAATCATAATCGTATGGAAAGGCAATCGGGGCCCAGTATCCCGACCCACAGTCCCGTGTCATATGGAAAGGTCTCCGGGCCTAGGCATCCCATCTCCAATCCCGTAGGTTGTCACACATCCACTTCAACTCCCTTAAAATATTTTTCATTGCCCAGCATCAAACATATACATATAGTATCATGCATATACATAAAATTTTTCATGATCTTATTTTCATAAAATATTGTCCGTAAATATATATTTAATTATTTAATAATAAATGTAAAAACAATACTTTTTATTACTTAAAATACTCATGCAATAATTAAATATATATTTACGGACTATGCATAATTTTCATGGATTGGTTCAGGCTGCTGACTCCTTAGATTTAAGCCCATTAACTTTTAGACTGGCCCAAAAATTCACAGACTGACCCAAAAATTCCTATGGGTCCACGAGCCCATAAAAATCATTGGGCTAACTTAAATAAAATATTTGAGGCCCAAATAAAATTATTTGGAGTCCTAAATAATTTTATAACTAATTAATTTAGCCAAAAAACACAATAAATCATTAAATACTTAAAAATAAAAATACCCGAGCCCGGACCACCTAACCCAGACCTGGACCAACCTGACATGACCCATGACCCTACTGAGCCAACCCAGGACCCAGACCCAACCCGGATCTGCCCTAAAACATAGAACCCGATCCCCCTTTCTTCCCAAGCTGCTGCCGCGTGCATCACCTAATTCCGACATTCGGCCGGCCAACTCCGGCAACCAATGACCGGAGTACCACCACCCAAGTCTAGCCCACTCCCAGATGTTTCTAACAAGCCAAAAATCAGACCAAACCATCGAATATGGAGTGAGAACAAAGCTCTGGAATCTTGCCCATCTGCAGCTCACGCGCAGACTCGAGCAGTTGCGGAGTTTTCCATCGTGCGGCTTGCTCAGACCACCAATGACCATGAAACCACTTCCTAGACCTAGCTAACATCCATACGGGTCTAACCCAAAAAAACATGCACAAATCCATGGTCTGAGGAAGGAGAACGAACCCCCTTTATTCATAACCCTGAACCTGTGCGAACCATGCACCAAAAACCAACAGCTTCATGTCTGGCCATTCCAGCCCCAAACCGACTACACCACTAAACCCTAAGGACCCTAAGACACGTCCCTAACCCCATGCCAACATCCTGATCCGAACCATATCAGAAAAGCAAAGAAAAATGTGAGAAAATATGGGAAAAGAACATATACGGTTCAACATGGTTGCATATTCTTTATAAAAATCTAACACACATGCAATATCAATGGTTTTCATGCAAGAATCAGAATATAAAACTTAAATGGTGGCCAAAAAGAGAATTCAAACGTGCCTTGGTTGATTTTCAAAGTAGAAACATGAATAGGGCGCGTACGGCGATCACCGGGACGAACGATGTTCAAAATTTCGATTAAATTTTCAAAGTGCTTGTGTGTGATGTGAGTTTTCTGGTGAAAACGATGGAGAAGAAGGAGATGGTGGCTAGAGTGATTAAACGTGAATGAGATGAATAAATAAGTCTAGATATAAAAATTTTGAGATTATCTTAATTATCTAGACTTATTGGGTAGATAATATATCACAATAATATAAAAATAAAACTCTTAAAATTAACTAATTTCATATAATTTTCGTAATATAATTTTAAAGGATTTTTAAAACTCCTTAAAAGCCTTTAAAATTACTTAATTTAGTGAAAATTGGCTCCATAAATATATATATATACATAAACTATTATTTTCTGAAAGTAATACCTTAAAAATAATAGTTTAAGGCTCATAAAATCCTCATAAAATATTTTGAGTGAAAATCTATCATCTCGTTCATCCACGGTCCCGTCTACGCGATAAAAAACTAATATTTCTAACAATTCCATAAATGGCATAATTGCGGGTTAAATGCTAAAAATAATATTTAAATCATGTACATAGAATCACATAATTCACATAAAGTCATTTAACCCATTTATTAAAATTTTTACTTTAATTATTTCCTAGTTATGCATGCGAAATCACCTAAGAAAATTCTGGGTGTTACAACTCTCCCCCCATTAAATTGAATTTCGTCCTCGAAATTAGATTACTTACCGAATAACTCCGGATAACGAGTCCTCATGTCGGACTTGGTTTTTCAAGTAGCTTCCTCCTCAGAATGATTCAGCCACTGGACTTTGACCATCGGAATAGACCGCGTCCTAAGCCTCCTTTCCTCACGAGGCAAGATCCGAACGGGTCTCTTCTCAAATGCTAGCTCTGGTGACAACTGTAGAGACTCAAAATCCAAAACATGCGACGGATTAGAGACATACCTCCGAAGCATAGATACATGGAACACGTTGTGAACTTTCGCAAGGCTCGGTGGTAGTGCCAAACGATAAGCCAACGTCCCAATCCTCTCCAAAATCTCGAACGGACCGATATACCTCGGGTTGAGCTTGCCTCTCCTACCAAACCGCATCACGCCTTTCATAGGCGAGACCTTCAAGAATACATGATCTCCCATGGCAAACTCGAGGTCTCGTCGTCGTCGATCAGCATAATTCTTCTGATGACACTTTGCGGTCCTCATCCGCTCTCGGATCTGAGCTACAATATCCTCCGTTTGCTGCACAATCTTGGGTCCTAGCAAGACCCTCTCTCCAACCTCGTCCCAATGCACAGGAGATCTACACCGTCTCCCGTAAAGAGCCTTGTATGGAGCCATACCTATAGACGCCTGAAAACTGTTGTTATAAGTAAACTCCACTAAAGGCAATCTCGACTCCCACGAGCCCTGGAAATCAATCACACATGCCCTCAACAAATCCTCAAGTGTCTGAATTACTCTCTCCGACTGACCATCTGTCTGAGGATGAAAAGTAGTGCTGAACAATAACTTAGTCCCCAAAGATGTATGCAGACTCTTCCAAAATGCAGAAGTGAACCTTGGATCTCGGTCCGACACGATGGACACTGGAATACCGTGAAGTCTGACTATCTCCTTAATGTAAAGTTCTGCAAACTGAGTCATAGTAAAAGTAGTCCTCACCGGCAGAAAATGTGCAGATTTGGTGAGTCGATCGACAATCACCCAAATAGATGTTGATCCTCTAGTACTCCTCGGTAGCCCAACTACAAAATCCATATAGATGTTCTCCCATTTCCACTCCGGAATGGGAAGTGGTCGTAACAATCCCGCTGGTCGCTGATGCTCTGCCTTGACTTGCTGACAAGTCAAGCATTCGGAAACAAACTGACCAATATCTCCCTTCATACCCGGCCACCAATACAAGGTCCTCAAATCTCGGTACATCTTCGTACCCCCTGGATGGATGGAATACGGAGATGCATGTGCCTCTGACATGATATCTTCTCTCAACTGATCAGTACTCGGTACCCACATACGTCCTCTGTATCGAACAATGTCATCATCCACTGTATAAAGAAGACTACCCTTCAACTAATCCTTGTGCCTCATGCGCTGCAACTGCTCATCAGTGGTCTGTCCCTCTTGAATCCGATCCTGTAGAGTCGGTTGTACTACAAGGGTGGATAATCTCGGTGCGTGCCCACTGGAGTAGATCTCTAGGTCAAACCTCTGAATCTCATCCTGTAGAGGTTGCTGAACTGAAACACAAGACAACACTGAATTCTTCCGACTCAAAGCATCGGCTACTACATTAGCTTTACCAGGGTGGTAGCTAATGTCACAGTCGTAATCCTTAACTAACTCCAACCATCGACGTTGTCTCATATTCAACTCCTTCTGGGTGAAGAAGTACTTGAGACTCTTGTGATCAGTGAAAATCTGGCACTTCTCACCGTACAAGTAATGTCTCCATATCTTGAGCACAAACACAACAGCTGCAAGCTCTAAGTCATGCGTCGGATAGTTCTTCTCATGAGTCTTCAACTGTCTCGATGCATAAGCAATAACCTTACCATTCTGCATAAGAACAGCGCCTAAGCCCATCTTAGACGCATCTGTATACACCACAAACTCCTCAAGATCCATTGGCACTGCCAACACTGGTGCAGAAGTAAGTGCCTCCTTAAGCTGATCAAAGCTCCTCTGACACTCTTTGCTCCAAACATACTTGGCATTCTTCTTGGTCAATGATACTGCTATAGAAGAAAAACCCTTGATGAACTTCCGATAATAACCGGCTAAACCCAAGAAGCTGCGTATCTCTGAGGCATTATTCGGAATTCCCCAATTCTGGACAGCCTCGACTTTTGATGGATCCACTGCTATGCCCTCCTTAGAAACAATGTGGCCCAAGAATGCCACCTGCTCGAGCCAAAACTCGCACTTGCTGAATTTCGCAAACAACTTCTGCTCTCTCAAAGTCTGCAAAGCTGTCTACAAATGATGTCTATGCTCCTCCAAGCTCCTCGAATATATCAGAATATCGTCAATGAAGACAATGACGAACTGATCAAGATATGGCCTAAAGACACGGTTCAGGAGATCCATGAAAACCGCCGGAGCATTAGTCAGGCCAAATGGCATCACCATAAACTCGTAATGCCCATAATGTGTCCGAAAAGCAGTCTTGGACACATCCTCCTCTTTGACTCGAAGCTGATGATAACCCGATCGCAGATCGATCTTAAAAAACACCGAAGCTCCCTGCAACTGATCAAATAAATCTTCTATCCTTGGCAGTGGATACTTATTCTTCACGGTGACTCTATTCAGCTCTCGATAGTCAATACATAACCTCATGCTACCGTCCTTCTTCTTCACAAATAAGACCGGCGCACCCCAAGGTGACATACTAGGGCGGATAAAGCCCTTCTCCAAAAGCTCTTGTATCTGATCCCACAACTCTTTTATCTCAGTGGGAGAAAGACGATACGGTGCCTTAGAGATAGGCACAGTACCCGGTGTCAGCTCAATACTGAACTTCACCTCTCTGACTGGTGGAATTCCTACTACATCATCCGGAAAGACATCCGAAAACTCACAAACGATCTCAACATCTGCAATAGATTTAGAAGACGGCTCATCCGCTGCAACTACTAAACTTGCAAGGAAGCCCTGACAACCCTTGCGCAATAACTTCTTTGCACGCACATAAGATATGACATGCGAAACACCACTGCTTTGAGCTGCAAGGAATATGAAAGAATCTCCGCCTGACGGATTCACTGAAACTGATCGCCTCCGAAAATCTATCAAAGCTCCATTAACTGATAACCAATCCATGCCAAGAATGAGATCAAATCCTGACATCGGTAGAACCACTAGATCGGCTCTAATCATATTCCCCTGAAGCTCCAACTCAACACCATTAAGTACATTAGAGGTAGTAAGAATCTCTCCAGATGGCAAGGTAATATCATAGCCCGTAACAGCATCCTCAGATATGATGCCTACCCGCCTAACAAATTCTTGAGAGATAAACGAATGCGTAGCTCCTGAGTCTAGCAACGCATATGTAGCATTACCTCTAACGAGGATCTTCCCTGCACTTAGAAAATGTCCCAACGCACATACAACTTAAAAATAATTTAATTGAACCCATAATTCACAACAATTCCCTTAAGTATACTATTACCCAAATTCCTAGTCATTTCCTTTATACTACACATGCAAGAGCAATTCACTCAAAATATCACATAAATACGAACTTTCCACGCTATCGAAATAATCATGCAAACTATCGAATCTTAAATACAAAAGTTAGGATTACCCGTGATCAAAGACGTGTCTAGGTCAGCCTCCTCTGCCTGCATGACATATACACGCCCCGGGATGTTCCTCGCATTAGGGCAGTTCATCGCAACGTGCCCTGGTAGCTTACACTTGTAACAGACACCTGAACCAGCCATGCACTGCCCCGAATGAGGCTTCTGACAAGTCTTGCATAAGGGAATACCTCCAGGATTTGGGGCGGCTGCCCCTTTCTGCTGTGGCCTCTGTGGGCCCTGCTGCCTTTGCTGTGGTCTGGGAGGATTCGGGCTCTTAACCGGCCCAGTAAACTGCTTCTTCGCCGGCTGCAAAGACTGACCACGGAAAGGCTGCTGAAACTGCCTCTTCTGCTGGTAAGCTGCTTGCATCTCCTTTCTCCCTTGCTCGGACCTCAAAGCTCTCTTCACTGCTGCACTATAATTCGCCACATCAGCCATGAAAACGTCTAGCTTGATATCCGGTCTAAGCCCATCAGTAAAGTGCCTCAGCCTTTCCTGCTCGTCATTCGCAATCAGGGGCACGAAATGACATCCTCTCTCGAACTGCTTCACATATTCCGCAACAGACTTGTCTCCCTGACGGAGACTCATAAACTCCCTGATCAATCTGCCTCGTTCCTCTGCAGTGTAGTACTTCTCAAAGAACATAGTCCTGAAATTTTCCCAAGTCAGGGTCGTCAAGTTCACTCCGATTACAGCTCCTTCCCACCAAAGAGCTGCATCCTCCTTAAGCATGTATATAGCACATCGAACCCTGTCAGCATCAGTGACTCTCATATAGGCAAATATGGTCTCTAAAGATCGGATCCACTCCTCAGAAACAAGTGGATTGGTAGTTCCCTTGAACTCCTTGGGCTCCTGCTTCTTGAATCTCTCCGCTACATCCTCCTCATGAGACTTCCTCGGCTGAGCAGCCTGGTTCTCGAGCAGTCTCGTAATCCCGGCCCACATGTTCACACTGGCCTGCTCGAACGGAGTAAGTGGAGGTGGCGGAGGTGGATTCTGGTTCGTCTCATCGCCATTATTGGGGTTGATTTCCAGGGGATTCCTTCGGGGACCCATACTGCAATTTCCATAAATCTCTCACGTGATCGCAATGCATAACTAAGTACACTTAAAATTTTTCATACTTTAAACCAATATATCAAAAATCCTAAGCCCCATAAATAAAAATAATTAAAACATTAAAACTTACAGACTGGTAGTGCGACTTCTGAGCTCCACGCAGTAGGCTAGTACCCTCCAAGGACCGCTCTCTGATACCAAATGAAACGACTCGATCCTACTACTACTAATTTTTTTTATTTTACAAATAAATAACTAAATATTTAATATAATATATATATATATATAATTAAAACGTATATATATATATATAATAAATAATTACTTTTTAAAATAATTATAAACATAAATAATTTTCCATAAAAATGTTCCCACAAAAAATCCATAATAAGAATTTGCATGCAAACAAAATAAGTATAACTCATGCAATAAAATCATTATCAACCTCTCAATAAAAATTCTCACCTAAACTCCATAAACCCATAATTAAATCATAAAACATGTGCGGAAAATATAATATTCAATTCATTGAAAACTTGACTAGAGCGATGGTCACGGGCTAGCCGGCCGCCGAGAGCTCATACGTCTTCACCACCAGTCGGAGCAACATTCTCTAGATCTATTTCTTGCTCACCTGCACCATTTAAGTCTAGTGAGCCTAGAGGATCAGCACGTTCTATCTCATAGTAATAACATGAATAAAAATGATGCACCACATAATACATGCAAGATACATAATAAATAATATATATATCCATAAATGTCCTTATAATACATGTATCATAATCATCACGTAACATAGCATACATAATCATACGTAATCATCATGCATCATAATAAGGGCCTATCATCATTTAAAAATCTGAAGGTTATATCCATGCTGTGTGACGTGTCATGTCGATTGATCAATCTAAAACCAACGTACGTGGCGGTGGGATCTCCACCTCTTGGCCCTTTCATCAGGAAAACATAATCATAATCGTATGGAAAGGCAATCGGGCCCCAGTATCCCGACCCACAGTCCCGTGTCATATGGAAAGGTCTCCGGGCCTAGGCATCCCATCTCCAATCCCGTAGGTTGTCACACACCCACTTCAACTCCCTTAAAATATTTTTCATTGCCCAGCATCACACATATACATATAGTATCATGCACATACATAAAATTTTTCATGATCTTATTTTCATAAAATATTGCCCGTAAATATATATTTAATTATTTAATAATAAATGTAAAAACAATACTTTTTCTTACTTAAAATATTCATGCAATAATTAAATATATATTTACGGACCATGCATAATTTTCATGGATTGGTTCAGGCTGTTGACTCCTTAGACTTAAGCTCATTAACTTTTAGACTAGCCCAAAAATTCACAGACTGACCCAAAAATTTCTAGGGGCCCACGAGCCCATAAAAATCATTGGAATAACTTAAATAAAATATTTGAGGCCCAAATAAAATTATTTGGTAATTTAGCCAAAAAACACAATAAATCATTAAATACTTAAAAATAAAAAAATACCCGAGCCCGGACCACCTAACCCAGACCCGGACCAACCTGACATGACCCATGACCCTACTAACCTGACCCAAGACCCAGACCCGACCCGGATCTGCCCTAAAACCTAGAACCCGATCCCCCCTTTCTTCCCAAGCTGCTGCCGCGTGCAACACCTAATTCCGGCATTTGGCCGGCCAACTCCGGCCACCAATGACCGGAGTACCACCGCCCAAGTCTAGCCCACTCCCAGATGTTTCTAACAAGCCAAAAACCAGACCAAACCATCAACTATGGAGTGAGACCGAAGCTCTGGAATCTTGCCCATCTGCAGCTCACGCGCAGACGCAAGCACTTGCGGCGTTTTCCATCGTGCGGCTTGCTCAGACCACCAATGACCATGAAACCACTTCTTAGACCTAGCTAACATCCATACGGTTCTAACCCAACAAATCACGCACAAATACATGGTCTGAGGAAGGAGAACAAACCCCCTTTCCTCATAACCCTGAACCTGCGCGAACCATGCACCAAAAACCAACAGCTTCATGTCTGACCATTCAAGCCCCAAACCGACTACACCACTCAACCCTAAGGACCCTAAGACACGTCCCTAACTCCCTTCCAACAGCCTGATCCGAACCATATCAGAAAAGCAAAGAAAAATGTGAGAAAATATGGGAAAAGAACATATACGGTTCAACATGGTTGCATATTCTTTATAAAAATCTAACACATGCAATATCAATGGTTTTCATGCAAGAATCAGAATGTAAAACTTAAATGGTGGCCAAAAAGAGAATTCAAATGTGCATTGGTTGATTTTCAAAGTAGAAACGTTAATAGGGCGCGTACGACGATCACCGGGGCGAACGATCTTCAAAACTTCGATTAAATCTTCAAAGTGCTTGTGTGTGATGTGAGTTTTCTGGTGAAAACGATGGAGAAGAAGGAGATGGTGGCTAGGGAAATTAAACGTGAATGAGATGAATAAATAAGTCTAGATATAAAATTTTTGAGATTATCTTAATTATCTAGACTTATTGGGTCGATAATATATCACAATAATATAAAAATAAAACTCTTAAAATTAACTAATTTCAGATAATTTTCGTAATATAATTTTAAAGGATTTTTAAAACTCCTTAAAAGCCTTTAAAATTACTTAATTTAGTGAAAATTGGCTCCATAAATATATATATATACACATAAACTATTATTTTCAGAAAGTCATACCTTAAAAATAATATTTTAAGGCTTATAAAATCCTCATAAAATATTTTGAGTGAAAATCTATCATCTCGTTCATCCACGGTCCCGTTTACGCGATAAAAAACTAATATTTCTAACAATTCCATAAATGGCATAATTGCGGGTTAAATGCTAAAAATAATATTTAAATCATGCACATAGAATCACATAATTCACATAAAGTCATTTAACCCATTTATTAAAATTTTTACTTTAATTATTTCCTAGTTATGCATGCGAAATCACCTAAGAAAATTCTGGATGTTACAGGGATTCCCCGGTTAAGCAGGACCGGGGATGGGGACAAGTGTATAATTCGGGGGCGGGGATGGGGACGGCAAACCCGTCCCCGCCCCGCCCCATTACCATCCCTAGCTATGAGCTGCAGTTCTTTTAGCAAATTTTATTATTAATTTATAACTCGGGAAACATTTACGTTTATTAAAAACAACTTTTATATATTAAGAGATTTGATCATATGAGCAACTATTTATGTGCAACAAACTATCAACAAGCCTATTTGGCTGCCACATCACCTTTACTTTTTAAAATAAATATTTAATTAAGGGTGATGCTACATGTGCACTGAGGGTTACACGTTGGGTTACACGTAGCACTTGAAATTACATAAATGAATTTTGGAAAGAGTTTTTTCAAATAAAGTGGAAGGATACTTTTGTAATTTTATGTATAGTGTTGTGTAGTGTGTAACCCTCCATGTAGACATAACATTTCCCTTTAATTAAAGTTTCCTTCCTCCAGCCCTTTTCTCTCTATTTTTTTAACACTACCTCGATATCGTCTCTTCCAATTTTCCAAATTTTGGAACCCTTCGTCGCTCACCAACATCGATTTCTCCTCAAATTTGAAGTTTTTGACGCCACCAACAGTTGCCACTCTATTGACTATAACTACACTGATTTTTCCCAGAATTTGTGTGTTAAATACTTGAATGATATTAATTTTTACATTCGAAAATGTACTTAAATTTATCGTGATAAATAAAATAGAACCAACCCCGTACAAGCTTTTAATGCGTCGTACACCACCGAAAACTGAAACCAATACTCGCAACCATTAGTTCCTTTCCCTGGCTGCCATAAAACTTGGTAGAAAAACCAGCCCATATGAGCAAGAAAATGAATCTGCCATTTCCGCTCAAAGCCATGGAAAAGCCTCCGCCGCCGCCGCCCCTGGGCTTTGGCCAACAGAACCCTCTCCTTCTGCTCTAACTCCAACGAAAGCACGTACCAGATTACGAACCATGATAGGGACAACATCAACAGTAGCCCAGATTCATTTTTCAGCGCCACCGCCTCTTTGAACTTGGAAATTTCCATCACTAATGACCGGCAAAATCCAGACGACAATGATGCATCAGCAGCCACGACGGTGATTCAAGGCTTGAAGTCAAACAGGAAAACCTGTGAAACTTAAAGTGCTTTGTTTCTTGTTGAAACAATCTAATTTTAATTTTTTTAAATGGTATCTAAAAACCCACATCAAGAAAACGAAAACCTATAATTTGAGAAGGGGTTGATGTAGGTTGGCTACGATGGCGACGGGAGAGAAACATATCATTTTCGCGGCTGGAAAAGGCAAGGGCGCAGCGGGTGGCGGCATGAGAGGAACTTTGAAAGAGACGATGGCGAGGCGAAGCTTCAGAAATGGGGAGAAACTGACTGGGAGAAATAATAATATACATACAAAAAATAATTTTAAATTTATCATAAATATTAAACATATATTAAAAAAATAAAACTATTTTTAATTTTAATTTAAAAAAAAATTGATAAAGTATGTACAAAAAATTGGTAGAAGACGGGTGGTTCGATCCTACAGTGGGATATTACCCCCACTGTAGGTGTGTGGCCAATGATTGGCCACACATCCAAAATCATGTGGATCCCACATCAATCATGTGGGACCCACATGGTTTTGGGCCAATGAAAGGCCACCAGCTGCAGATACCCCCTCTGTAGCTTCGAACCACCCGTAGAAGACATTGTGAGAATTTACTAAAATATAATATTATTTTAACACATCGAAATGGGATTGAAAGCCACAAAGAAATAAAACAAACTTACATTACCAAGAGACAATTTTGACTAGTTAGCGTCTTAGATAACCAAAACCAAAATTTGGTGATCAACTTTGAATAACATGATTTTGACAATTTTCCCAATAAAAATGTTACCTTGTGTGTTTTTATCGTTATTTTACGTTTTCTAATTAAATGATTAGTCTTAATAATAAGAATATATAGGCTTGGACAAAACTCCCTTTTTGAACTAGCTTTTGGAGTGACTTAGATCTAAGTCCATTTCTTAACAGACGATCTTGCTATATCTTCCACACAATATATGAGCTAGGAAAATATGTAAGAACATAACTGCATTACAATAACAATTCATCATTACAATCAATCCATTTATATGCTTTACCCGCTATTGATTCCAAACCACAGTATATTGTAAAAATAAAAATAAAATGATACATAATTGATTCTCGTAGGTGCCTAGAACTAGCTAGAAAAGCATTAGTTATTATAACTAGTTCAATAAGAAAATGATCATGCTACAAACTAGTGTTTGTGTTTAGTAATTTGTTGACCCAATCGAAAAGTACTTTGAAATTAATTAACCATGAGTACCCTCTGGTGGTGTGCTCAACAATCTTTTTCCCGACCGGCATTGTTCACTCGGATTACAACCCCGGTGGTATTCGTTTACTGGGTTAGGAGGTGTCTTAAGTTGCGGAATTCTATTGGCGTTCAAATCTCCATACTTAATATTCTTGCATTCTCCGAGTTCGAAAGACACCAACAACAACGCGACGCAGACTAAAGCCAATATCCTCAGGTTTGCCATGTTTTCCTCTTCAAACTTTGTTATAATTAAGGAAACTAAGGCTTTTGTTTTGTTCTTGTTTTGTGCATATTTGGTTGTTTAGTATGCTTATTTATAAGTGGAATGGTAAGTTTGTTTGCGGGTGAAATTAACTTTGATTCATGTACCTTAGGTTACTAGTGGAATAGAATGGGTAGTTTTGGATTAGCGTTCAATGTCTTTTCAAGGAAAAGTGAGGCTTATGTTGAATAATGTGTGTCATTAGTTACCAAATAACAACAAAATATTTGGAAATGCTCGAAACAATTTGAATGCATATGTATTGAAATAGTGGTGTTCCTCATTTATCTCACTCATACAAAAGAACAGCACATGTATTCACAGACGAGTAATATATACAATATATCATTATTTTTTATAAGGAATCCATATATATATGTATCTCAAATGGTTGGTGTACGAACATGAGTTTATCTAGAAAGTCTGAGTCCGAGAGTCTTGAAAGTTTTGTCGCATGCGCAATGGAGAAGCAAGGATTATATTAATAATTTACTCCGACAAGGATTTTAAATACTCAAATCCATTAATATTTTAAATCGAGTAGGGCTGGTCCTGAGAAAAACGAGGCTCAAGACGATAAAAAAATATGGGCTCTATCTCATTAACTTGAAAACTAATTGTTAAGGTGTCAATCTAATTCGATTTAATCGACTAAGCCAAATTCGAAGAACAGCCCAGAGAATTCCCAGACACAAATCACAGAGATTTCTCAATCAAGAAGATTAACAAATTCAATACAGAAAACTTAAAGCATAAGAACCAAGAACACCATTTACGTGGTTCAGCTATAATCAGCCTACATCCACGGGAGATCGCCACTTCTTATTAATGAACAATCCAAGATTTGATACACTTCACCAATCGAATAACAAAGAAAATAATATTGATACAGATTTACAAAATTACAGATTGAACTTTCAATTCCTCAATCACAGCTGCAATCTTGCTTTTTTCTTTCCTTCGATTCCCAGTGAGTGTTACCCTTGTTGATCTTCAAGTTTCTGGAGAATTGATTCTTTATCGTCTCTCAATCGCATTCCCTGATCTCAGCTTGTATATGTTGTATCCCTCAAAGAAGAAAACTGAATCCGTTATAAGGCATACTCCCAACTCCACAACAGCTAGCACATTGATGGGCTTCCCTTTAATAACAAACCATGTTTAGGCCCAAAGAATTAAATCATGGCCAGTGACTTAATTCTTGCATTAGGCCCAACAATATTATTTCCCTCCCGAGGCCCATACATGATCAGCTGGTTTGAAAGACACACCTCTACAAATCTCCACCTTGACTGATAACCATGGTTGATATCCATTCCTCCTCCTTACTGATTACTTCAATTCCACTGCTCCAATCAAGTCTAAGCAAAGCTTGAACTTTAAATGAGGCAATGTCTTCGTTAGAGCATCTGCAGGATTATCATTTGTACTGATCTTTTCAATTTTGATTTCACCTTTCCCAATTATGTCTCTTACAAAATGGTGCTTTAAGTCTATGTGTTTGGTTCTTTCATGGAAAGTCTGATGCTTTGAAAGATAAATGGCACTTTGACTGTCACAATGAATCACTACTTGTTCTTGTTTCAACCCAAGTTCAGTGATCAACCCTCTTAGCCAAATCGCTTCCTTTATAGCTTCTGTCAAGGCTATATATTCTGTCTCAGTTGTTGAAAGGCAACAACAGATTGAAGAGTATCTTTCCAACTTATAGCAGTCCCAAACATTGTAAACACATAACCAGTTAAAGACTTCCTTGGGTCAATATTTCCAGCATAGTCTGAATCCACAAATCCTTCCACTGGTTTCTGTCCATCTTCTTGTTTTTGATACAACAGTCCAATACTTTCTGAACCCTTTAAGTACCTTAATATATATCCACTTAAGAGCTTCCCAATGTTGTAACCCCGGGTTTTCCATGAACCTGGAAACCACACTTATAGCATGAGCCAAGTCCGGCCTACTACACACCATAGCATACATTATGCTGCCCACTCCACTTGCATAAGGAATGTATTCCATTTCCTTCTTCTGATCATCATCTGTAGGAGATTGATCTGATGACAGCTTCATGTGCTGTCCAAGTGGTGTGGTAACTGATTTGCATTCTTTCATATTGAATCTCAAGAGTACCTTAGCAAGATAATCTCCTTGGCTTAGAAACAGATTTCATTTTTTTTCTGTTTCTCTGGATTTTCATTCCCAATATCTTCTTGGCCTCTCCAAGATCCTTCATGTCAAATTCAGAGTTCAATTCTTTCTTTAGCTTCTGAATTCCAGCCTTGCTTCTACTTGCTATAAGAATGTCGTCTACATATAATAAGAGATATGTTTTTGAGTGATCCAGCTCTTCCTTAAAGTAGACACATGTGTCATAGCAGCTTCTATGAAATTCTATTTTCTTCATGAACTCATCGAATTTCATATACCACTGCCTTGGACTTTGTTTCAAACCATAGAGAGACCGTTTAAGCAAACAAGCTTTGATTTTATCACCTGGAATTAGATAGCCCTCAGGGGGTTCCATGTAAATGGTCTCCTCTAAATCACCATGAAGGAAAGCTGTTTTTACATCCAGTTGTTCCAGCTATAGATCCATCTGGGTGACTATTTCAAGTATCATTCTTATGGAACAGTGCTTCACTATAGGGGAGTAGATCTCATTGAAGTCTATCCCTTCAATTTGAGAGTAACCTTTTGCGACTAATCTTGCTTTGAACTTGACTATATCTGCTGTTGTAGAGTCTTCTTTGATCTTATAAATCCACTTACAACCTAGGATTCTTTGATGTTTGGGTTTATCAACCAAATTCCCAAGTTTTGTTATACAGCAGTGAGTCGAGTTCTTCCTTCATTGCCAACTTCCACTGATCCTTGTGTTTGCTTTGCATTGCATATTTATATGATGATGGTTCATCATACTCCACTTGTTCTGCTGTGCTTAAAGCATAAGAAACCAAATTTGCATCTGAGTATCTGATAGGGAGCTTAATTTCTCTTCTTGGCCTATCCCTTGCTAATCTGTAAGATTAAAGGTTGGTTTCTGTTTGTGGTGTGATAGATTCAGTAGACTCTTCTTGATCTGATAGATGTTGAGTTTCACCTTTTTCCTTCTCCTGCAGCTCCACCTCGACTTGAGTATCATTTAGACTTTCACTTGATGTTTTAATCTCTGCCTTCCTCAAGCAATATCCCATTCTTGTTTCATCAAAAGTCACATCTCTTGAATTGAAACACCTTGGCCCATTTGGCTCCAAGTTCCAGAGTTTGTAACCTTTAACTCCATCCAGATATCCTATGAAGATACACTTTAGAGCCCTGGGTTCCAGCTTGTCTTGTTTGATGTGTGCATAAGCAAGGCAACCAAATATCCTCAAGTTTGTATAATCAGCTGCTGTGCCTTTCCAAAGTTCAAGAGGTGTTTTGAAATTTAGGCTACTTGAGGGACTTCTATTTATCAAATAAGTGGCAGTGGCCAAAGCTTCACCCCAGAAAGTCTTAGGAAGACTTGCATTCAATATTAAGCATCTTACTCTTTCCAGAAGTGTGCGATTCTTCCTTTCTGCCACTCCGTTTTGTTGAGGTGTGTATGGTACTGTATAGTGTCTTGTGATCCCTCTTTGAGTGAACAGATCTTTGAATTCCTTGGATAAGAACTCCAAGCCATTATCTGTCCTTAAGAACTTGACCTTATGTCCTGACTTGTTTTCTGCCATTTCAATCCATACCCTGAATTTTCCAGAAGCTTCATCCTTTGTTTTAAGAAGGTAAGTCCAAACCATTCTTGAATAATCATCAATGATTGACATAAAGTATCGGCTACCTCCATGAGTATGAGTTTTGGAGGGACCACAAAGATCAGAATGTATATATTCTAAAGGGCTTGTAGCAGTGTGCTTTCCTTGGCCAAACTTAACTCTCTTAGTTTTCCCTAGAATGCAGTAATCACAGAGGTCTAGCCCTTGTAGCTTATCTCCATAGAGAAGTTCTCTCTTAGAAAGTTCCATCATACCTTTTTCACTCAAGTGACCAAGTCTCATATGCCATAGGCTAGACTTGTCTTGAGCTTCATGAATAAGAGCTGAACCTCCTATTACTGTCTTAGCTTGAAGAACATACAAAGAATTCACCCTCTTGCCTTTCATGACCACCAACGAACCTTTAGACACTTTAATCATTCCAGCTTCAGATTTGAAAGAGTATCCGTTTGATTCCAGTGTGCCTAAAGAGATTAGATTTCTCTTTAGTTCTGGTACAAACCTTACATCCTTGAGGATTCTGTTTGTTTCATCATGCATTTGCAACCTGATAGTTCCAATTCCCTTTACTTTGCGGGACTTGTCATTCCCTAATAATACCATACCTTGATCTGTTTCTGTTAATTGTTCAAACCAAGACTTTACTGGGCATATATGATAGGTACAACCCGAGTCTAGTATCCAAGCATTTTTCATCTCATTTTCTGCCACTATTAGAGCTTCTGCTGTGTCATATTCATCAGATACTAGAGCCACTTCTCCATTATCATTTTTTCTTTCAAACCCTTTTTTCTTTCTTTCTGGGCAGTCTCTTTTAAAGTGTCCTTCTTTATGGCAAGTGAAGCATTTATATCTTGTTTTGCTCTTTGATCTTGGCCTGGTCTTGACAGACCTTTGAACCCTTTTTTCTGCTCTGCTCTGACAAGTGAAAATATACTCCTTGCGGAATACGGGCTCTTCGTCGGCCCAACTCGGCTGATCAGGCCCAATCTGACTTTTATCACGTGGCTTGGATTTTCCTTCTCTTTTCTTTGGAACCTTGTAGTTCAGAGTTCAGACACAAGCACACACAATTTAAAATTAAAAAAAAAAAAAAAACAATCCCAAGGTAATACATCAGATTGAAAATATATATTTTTTGTGTGATAAAAGATTATATTTTGGCTCTATTTAAATTTTTTTCCAACTCAGTGGATCCATAAAAGTACGTGATGTAGATTGCCAATAAGTATTATGTTTGCTCGATGATAAATTTCTTTTTTTGAGTAAATAATTTTTTGAATTGCATAGGAGGAGCTTGAATTTGAGTTATATGATGTATAGGCATCGCAAATTCACAGACCAAAAGATCGGTTGTAAAGAATGAGAATATGAGACTTTATGATAAGTACTTACTAACTATGCTCATGCACATAAAAATTAAAATCACGTGAGATTTATATGATCCAAAGATTATGATACACCTGAAGTAAGACTCCAAATACAAAAAAAAATCTCTACATCTATGATGTTAAGTTTGAATGACCTCTAGATTTGTGAAGATGAATTATTACATTTTAGAAGTCTTGTTTGCATAACTAATGAATAATGATAGCTAGGTAGAATCGATTTGGACTTGGTTCTCACTCAGGTAATAACTCAACACCACTGAAGTACTCCATATGTCACATGCAACAACTTGCATCAAACATGCCACTATAATTTTATAATCAATTTAATTTTCTTTCTTTCTTTCTTTCTTTCTTTCTTTCTTTCTTTCTTTCTTTCTTTCTTTCTTTCTTAGAATTTCTTTTGTGAAACATTGTTTTAGCGGTCCTCCATGTTAATTGTCCATTTAATAAGGGTCCTTAATTAGTTTTTTTGCTTTCTGGAAACTCCAATTCTATATATACACCGCCACGGCCATCGCCGGGAGCAGGAGGAGGAGTAGGAGGAGGAGGAGGAAACTTGTCATTATATTGAGGCAATTCAAAACAGGAAACTTGTCATAGTTGAATATAATGGTTATGAGATGTTTATATGAATTATAAAACCATTTAAATTTATAATGCGAAAGTGATCTGTCTGAGTTGACATTTCCAGGCATTTCTTGAGGATTTATATGATTGATATATGCTTGGTTGAAGTACGTAGATATCAGTTATTTTCACGAAGTCTGACAAAGGCATCTGATGAGTCTATGTATGATTTATGTGCTCTTTGTTGATTTATGTGATATTATATGCTGACTCGCATATTATCAGTGGTAATTAATGTGAAAACAATCACCATAAAGAACATTAATATGGGGTGATTCATTCTCTCCATTGACGTGTGTCTCAAAGCTGTCTCTTTGAAATGGTTTTGCTGTGTCATTTATCTATAATTTCATTATAGATAACTTCATCATCCTTTATTCTTTCAACCTTCAATTATTATAGTAAACATTCAAATACTTATTGATTCCATGTGTTCGTCTCACTTTTTCGTCATTCCTTGCAATATACTCTGGATAAGCTTAATTGTTTTCCTATACGCTCTAGTTATTTCTCCTTTCTGTGCATCATTAAGCCTTGTTTTGTTTTATTATCCATTTAAATTATTAACAACGACTAAAGTAAGAGCAGAGGAAATTGTAAATCCTAACATCATGTGATCGCCTCTACCCTTTGCACTCACATTAAACACATATTTTAATATTTTATATTTGGAAGATGAAGATGTTGATTTCAATATTTAATCGGTTTCATTTTGTTTTACACCTTTGCTTCGTGTAGATGTAAATGCCAAAGGCGGAGTAAAATTCTGGTACTCTATATATAACATAACAAGCTTCAGCAAGAATTGGTAAGTCCTTGCCATTCAATTTATGACAAAAAAAACACTAATTTAGCCCTTGAAATTCATGTTATGAAAAGAAAACACTTGTGATGTTGTTGCTTATATTTTATTTTGTAATGTCATTGAATGTCCAACATTGTACTGCTTATCGGGGTCTTGCCATAACGCTGTTGGTATTGCTTCTTTCGTCAAGAGACTTGATGTTCTCCGTCTGTGTTGTCCGTGTAGTAAGGGTTGTTCGTGGGGTCGTGGAGTATGTGAGTTTCTTTCATGGGGAGTGTTGACCCGATCGATAGAAAATCCCAACGAAACAACCCCACAACTGAATTTTGACGTTGTGCTGGAGTCTGAGAGCTTTTATCCCGGTTGAGGATTGATCCCAATACAATGAATTGATGTCTTAGTTAACTTTATATATGTTAGTGAAAGGTACATCTTAATAACTTTATTTATGTTAGTGATATGTCTGGATTGTTCGTGTAGATATTGACATCGTATCGGGTTAAGGTATGTTTTTCATTTTAGATATTATTCAAACATGGCCGCACATCCTGACGACGAGCATGAAGATGCACGGGAGTTTATATGGTTGAAGTATGACAAGTGAGTTGTAAATTATTTTAGGATAAATTAAGCATTGCATATAAAATTGAATCAAGTTTATGTGGTAATTACAATAATATTGTTAAGATTTGTGTTGTAGAATCACAAGGTTTCCTCTTTCATAACATCTTTATTCTAGACTCAAACATGTGAAGAAGGAGTATCTTGAAAACATGTCACCCCCGACCAATGACGATGGTACTGGGATGAGTTTGTGCTATGAACCATAATTAGTCTTTGAACTTTTAATGCCTTGTTATACATTTAAGCATCATCGTATAAATGTTTTCTTATCAAATGTGCAGAAGAAATACAGATGGGAAGAAAAGGATGACCTGAGATCAGGAAGGTCTGGTACACCAACACGAAAGAGTTGTACCGTCAGACTATCCACAAATGGCGCACAAAGAGGAGGCATCCTGAGACCGTTAGTGAAGAAAAATGGCCAAAGTGGACGACTGTTTGGGATTCTCAACCTTGGAATGACACGGCAGCAACATACAAGAATAACAAGAACTCTGAGCCATCAAGATCAGGGACAGGCATGACGAAGCATATTGTTGGATCCAAGTCTTATGTGATGCATGTTCTCGCCATGGTAATTTATAACTTTTCTCTATTGGTTTATTATGCAAGTTTTATTTCTGAAATTTAACAACAGATTTTTATCCTTATTAATACGTACAATTATTATTGATATGTTCCATGTTGTGTCGTAATATTATAACGTAATGTCTCATAATAGATCTTTAATGTCTCGACCATATATAAATAGGAAAGTGATATTTATATAATAGGATTCATATATATATTTATTTATAAAATATAAACTAATTTTTCCAAATAATATAACTCATCCGAAGAAACCAAAAGAGATTCTTCAATCACATGATGTATCGAGGTTGGAAACATCAGCATCAATACTGGTAATGTTTTATAAAATTTATTCATTTTTGGTTTTATCATAGTTAACACGTACACATGCATTTGAATTTGGCCGATAATTGTAATTTTATATGGTCATGTATTCTTATAGCGTAAGCAAACGAAGAAGGAGTCGACTGTATGGGAGATATATTTGCACACGCATATGGCACATTCGTGGATGAGCACTCCAGATTGATTCATGCAAGTGTAGAAAATTTATAATTTGCAAACATTATTGAAAAGGTACATATATAAAGTTTAACCACAGTAACAAATCATAATTATTTCGTACAGGAACAAATGGAAGCGTATTCTCAAGAGGCTATGACTCCATTGGAGGATGGGACCATCCCTGATGAACCTACATCCCATGAAATTAATGAACAGGTCATGACCATCATCGGTGGTCCGAGAAGGGGAAGGTAGCATCTAAGATGTATCCCGAGGCCATGGCTCCACGTCTGAGAGGATCTGTCGGCGCAGGGGCATTCTTTACAAGCTTTACGTGAGGAGGCACGGGATGAGGCAGAAGAAGCTACTCAAAAAGATAGCCATGATTTTACCAAAATAAAACCGCGGCTAAAATTTTTATCCATGGTTTTGTTCAAATCGGTGGCTAAAATAGCAATAGGCACAGTTTTGCCAAAACCGTGGCTATTTTAATCACCGTTTTTAAAAAACCGTGGCTAAATTAACCACGGTTTTACATAAAACCATCTCTAGAGTTAGCCACGGTTTTATGCGCATTTAACCACGGATTCAAAAACCATGGCAAAAACCGAAAATTTCTTTATACTGGATATGCACTTGGGTTTGCTCGAGACTTGTTGCAGTACGTTCTTGTCGTTATGTATACCCGATGTATTTTCATTTTACATTTTCACCCATTAAATTGATTTAGTGATTTAAAAAAAATGAAATGAATTTAACTTGTTGCTACTAATTAATATAATGATCAAATGTTTGAAATTATATATAACAGCATTCAATTTTTATATATTGACACGAAAATTACTACTTTTGAAAAGTCCCAACTAGAAAATGAATTTTTTTTTTGAATATGCTTGTTTTAGTTACACATTTTAAACAAATATTACTCTCAAACAAACATTTTTATGTTATTAAGTATTAGAGAAAATCAATCAATTTCAATGCATTGATTTATCAGTGCAAGATGTTTTAATCGTAATTTTTTTCCCAACTCATGTAATATTTTGTGGTGCAAGGGAAATCCGTTAAAATAAATAATTCATTCACATGGATTCGAACACTAAGTCTCTTATAAGACGGTCTCACGGTTTTTTTTTTTTTTTTTTTTCTTTCAGACGTATCAACTTTGTTCATATTTTTAATAAAGTGATACTTTTGGCATCGAAAATAATACTTTTTTATGTGTGACAAAAAAAAGAGATACATTTCACAAAAAAATGACAATAAGACCGTGTCACGAGAGTTTTGTGATAACTACGAACAACAATATTACTTATTACTAATTCAATAAGAACATGATTACAATATATATAAGTGAACATAATTTTTCCCCAGTTAACTTGTCAAATTTTAGTTTTGGTCCATTAAGTTTTTAAAGTTTAGTTTTGGTCCACTAATTTCTAATATCCGCTTATTTTGGTCCAGCTGCTGACGTGACATCAGACAAGTCGACAATATTTCACTGTGTTTTCAGCACTTTCTTGTGTCACGTCATCAGTTGGATAAAAATAACCGAAAATTAAAAGTTAGCGTATAAAATCAAACTTTGAAAACTCAGTCAACCACAAAACCCAAAATTAGACAAAGTTAGTGGACAACAAAAAAAATAAATTTTGTCTTAGTTCATTAATAACATGATCAAATTACAAATAGGCTTGTGCTAAGTTATTAGACACCCCCATGGACAACAAGTTTATATTTCTTTAGAAGGAGCCTAGATCTGGCTGCCTACTCAACAACTGTTTTCTTCCAGGACGGCATTCTTCACTGGGATTGCAACCTCGTTGGTATTCATTTTCAGGGTTCGGAGGCGTTTTCTGCGGTGGAATCCTATTGGCACCCAAGCTAGGATACCGGATCACTTTGCATTCTCCGAATTCCATAGACACCAGCAACAATGCGACACAAACGGCAGCCAGAATCCTTAGGTTTGCCATATTTTCTCCCTCAACTTATATTGGATGAGGGTTTTATTTTTTATTTATTAAAAAAGGAAATTTTTGTTGCTGTTTTGTGTATTTTTTGTTTTTTTTACTAGGCCTATTTATAAGTTGAATGATCAGTTTTATTTGCGAACCAAGTTAACCAGAAGTTATTTACCTCTGAATTAATATTAATGGACTAAAATGAAAAGTTTAGGATTATCATTGAATTATGGAGCGTGAGCATCTGCTTAATATATGGGAAAATATATAAATTTTTTGGTTCACCAAATTTGTTCAACTTTTTTGTTTTAGTCTGTTAACTCATCAAATATTGGTATTGTGCACAAACTTTTTATTTTCATTTATTTTGCCTCAATTGCAAATATGGTATTTGAAAGGAATATTTTATTCCTTAAAATCATCCTATTTTGAAAAAGAGTTTATTAAATATCTTTTGTCTTTCTTGGACATGAAGTAATTTTTATTTATGTGATTTATTTCCTATTTGCGATATTGATAAACTGATTAGAATATTTAACATATCATATCTAATATTTATCTTTCTTTATTTGTGTAGATTTGATATGATCAAATCAAAGGAATTCTACGCCTACAAGGAAATATATTGAAGAAGGATTCTTGGTCTATTTATTTGAGATAGGCGTTCACAAGAAAGGAGAGATAGAGAGAGACCGTGAGATTTTCCAAGAACTTCATACACGTACATTGACAGAAGGATTGAAGATCTTTGAAAGCTCAAATCGGTCAAGGTTACTTGATGCTTGAAGAACACTTGAAGATCATTGATTGAAGAGTGTTTTGACTATACAAGTTTTTGGCATCAAGATTTTTAACTCCTTACTCTATTTTATTTATTCTATTTTGAATAGAATTTTTAGGAGTTATTTTTATGGTTTATTTTCTCAATTGTTTTGAGAAATTGAATTTTACAATAATCACTAGTGTTAGGGTTTGTAAAACTCTTTGATTTGTTTTCTAGTGAAGTTTTGCCTTGAGGCGCTGCAAGAGTATTTTATACTCTTGCTTAAATCATATTGAGTCTATTTATTTGGTTGCTTGTTTATTTTATTTGCGCTTTAATTTTATTTCGCTGCAAGTTACTCAAGGTATTATTGTAGGTGTGGTCAACATCTTGTGACAACACCTCAAACAGTTTATGTGCAACCCCTATTCCCTTACAAGTACTTCGGGAGGATGTTTCTACTTGGGAAATAACTTAGTATCTTGGTATAGTAAGAAACAAAATTGTGTCTCACTGTCTACTGCCGAGTCTGAGTATGTTGCTGTTGGTAGTTGCTTTTCACAACTCCTTTGGATGAGAGAATTTCTAAATGATTATGATGTTAAGAGTGATACTTCTATTGTGTACTGTGATAATTCAAGTGCCATTGATATATCCAAAAATCCAGTACAATACTCTCGAACCAAACACATTGAGATTAGACATCACTTCATTCGAGATTTGGTCGAGAAAAGTATGATCTTAATTGAGTTTGTTGGAACTAATAACCAATTAGCTGAAATATTCACAAAAGGTTTGGATTTCGAGAGATTTTTCAGTCTAAGGAAGTCTCTCAGTATGTGTGCATTATAGAAAGAACCGAGATGTTGAGTGTTGCCAACACCCTGTGACAACACCTTTTCATGCATGTGCATTTTTAGGATCTTAGGCATACTATATTCATGCATTCATTCTGTTTTGTGATGTGGTTGATACTTTGTAACCATTGACTAGTTTTCACTCAGGATTCTCATCAAAATTTTTTACAGCTTAATGTAGATTAATCAAAGAAGAGTTCTGACTTTGTCACGAAGTAGTGGAGGGACGTTCGTATATTTCATGATCTTGTCCCAAGTGAAAAGTGACTTTGTAAATTCAGAATAACAAAAGAAAAAAAATGATGAAGCTTGAATTGAATCAATCATCAAATTTGATTGATAATCAGAAGCAAATGGAAAAAGCTACCTAAAGGGGTCCATTTGAAGATCGTTCCTTTAGTGTGCAGGCTACCACTTCTGCAAAAATAATGAATTGGATATAATAATTTTTCTGAATCCTGAAGTGTTGCTGGGAGATGTTGCCAACATCGTGGATAACACTTCACTTGTCAACATTTATTTGTGCATAAAATTGAATTTTATTTTTTATGTCACACTCTGTTTTTAGACATAATTAGGGCATGCATATTTGTGAATATACGAAGCCAAAAGGTTAAAAATTCTGATCGAACAAAATTTTTGATTTTTGCTCTATCCTCTGAATTTTGAATTTGAATGTGATTGAATTTTGTTTCAGTGGTGTTATATTCTGATGAGGAGTTAAATTTGGAAATATTTGGTGAAATATTTGGTCCGAAATTATCGGAGAAAATCGAAGATATTTATTGCCAAATTAAATCGGATTTGTTACCGTTCTCCTCATAGTTACCGTTGGAGATTTTGTTACCGTTGGGGCCTACTCAAAATTCGAGTTAGAATAAAAAAAGATTTGGTGCCTTATATGTTTGTGTGCTTATCTGTTTAAGGAAATTTATTATCTCCTTGCTTTGTTTCGCACCATTGTATCATTTGTACTCCCTATTTTTCCATTGCCTAAAATTTCTTCTCTGTTCACTCTTTCACATTCTAATGGCAGGAAAATGTTTTGATTCACATGATATTCGTTCTGAAATGGGATATACGGAAGATGCTGCGGAAGGTGTCATGGCACCTACATCACCACACCCTGTGGTTGAGCAAGCAATCATTCCTGTTGCCGAGGAACCTGTGCCTCTGGACTCCATCGCTCCAGGAGAGCCTGGCAATGCCATCGATGTAGAAAATTTACCAGACATGAGCGTGGTGAATAAGGTGTTTCCCACGAAACCCTTAACTCGCTGATCCAAGAGACAAGCTGGTTACAACCCAGATTACACTGCCTCCAAAAGATTTCGTGGAAAAGGACAACCATCAAGACCATCTCTGGTGGACACTGAATTCACCTCTGGGGATGAGAGCTCTGATGAAGACTTCAAGATTGTACGCCAAAAAAGGGGAAATTCAAGTACCCAGGAACCATCTGGAGAAGCTATTCCGGTTCCTTTTGCCGCTGAAAGTAAATCATCAAGTGATTCCTCTGAGAGTGAGTCCACTGAATCAGGAACTCCACTTGTTGCTGCTACTGTTGTTGAGACAGATGCACCTGCATCTGTACCTACTGTTGTGGGCACATCTACGGTTCCTCCTGTTCTGCCCGATGAAGAAAAAATGTCAGTAGCCCAGTTCATGGCTAAAATGAAGAAGTCTAAAGGCAAGAAGCCTACATCCACTGGTACTGCTCCTGTCCCAGAATCTGAAGATGAACCAGATGAGGAGATGCTCGCAGAATTTGCTGACAACCACCCTTAACCTTCTGATAGTTCCAGCTCTGATTCGAGTGAAGATTCAGATGCTGAGAAGGAGTTGGAAGAAAAGTCCAATTCTGATGACTCTGAACAAGAAGAAGAAGGTGCTGAGGAATGTGTTGCCGACACCCTGGACAACACCTTAGGCGAAGAATACCAGGTAAACTCGTCCTATTCATCTGCTTTTTACTCCAAGGAGATTGCTGATTTCTGGGAGAACTATGCTGATCGAGAGTTTCTGGAGGAGCATAACATTGATGTTGAGAGCTATGGAGCTCAGAACATGGTGAGATTTTTTGAGGTAAGGAACATACTGTCTACTGTTACTACTGCTGGTCCTTATTGCAGAGAACTGGTGCATGAGTTCTACTGCAATCTCACTGAAGCTGTGAAGGATCCTAGATACATGAAGTATAGGAAAGTCTATGTGCGTGGGAAGATCTTCTCTTTCAGCCCTGCCATTATAAATGGATTTCTTCAAACTCCTGCCTCTGATGATGCTGCTCTGCCTACCACTGATGAGATGACATCTGTCATCACTGGAGAAATTGTCAGCAGCCAAGTTCACTTTTTTTTACTCTGTCCTCCATAAAACTGCTGTGAAGACTTGGAATCCATCCGGAAATTCTAGTGTGGTTACCAAGCATCAAGCCCCTGTCTTGTATGCTATTGGCACTGGAATTGCATTCAACTACGGCTGACTCGTGTTTGACACAGTAATGGCTTTTGCAGATGGTGCTCAACCTACATTGAAGCTGCCTTATCCATCACTCATCTATTCTATGCTGCTATCTCAAGAGATTGAGAAGGATGATGATGAAGCACTTATTGCTCCAGGAGAGTTGCTAAAGATCGCACCTGCTTTGCTTAAAGAAAATCAAAAGACAGACCTTCCTTGGTATGAGTCTGCTGATGCCGCAGGTGTTGTGGCAGGTGCTGCCAACACCTCCTCTGCCACTGCTGTTTTTGTACCCCTCTCTACTGCTCATGATGTTGATCCTGCATTCATACAAGCTCAATTGGTGCATGCTGAGTAGAAGATTGCACAAACAAAGGCTGACCTAGCCTATTATGAAGGGTTAAAGGATCACTATGAATCACTACTAAGCGGAGCTGGCCCTTCTGAACAAGAAGGGGGAGAAGAAAGTGAAGCAGAAGAAGCTGAATATGAGAGAAATCAATTTTAATCTTCGTTTTTAGTTTTTTTTTGTTGGTTTTGCTAGTTTAGATTTTTGTTTATTATTTGTTTAGTTTTTTCCAGATCATAATCAAAACTTTCTTTTATGTGGTTTTAACTCTGATATGATTTCTTGATTTGTTTCTCTTATGGTTTCTGATTTGAGGTGTCATAAGCTAGATGTTGCCAACATCTTGCGACAACACCTTTGGATATACTTAGGGGGAGAATCTATTCAGGGGGAGTTTTGATTAAGGGGGAGTTTAGTTGATATGTTTGTGAATTAAATATGTTTTGTCCAGAAAGGTAAAAAGGGGGAGATTGAAAGGAATATTTTATTTCTTAAAATCATCCTATTTTGAAAAAGAGTTTATTAAATATCTTTTGCCTTTCTTGGACATGAAGTAATCTTTATTTATGTGATTTATTTCCTATTTGCGATATTGATAAGCTGATTAGAATATTTAACATATCATATCTAATATTTTTCTTTCTTTATTTGTGTAGATTTGATATGATCAAATCAAAGAAATCCTACGCCTACAAGGAAATATATTGAAGAAGGATTCTTGGTCTATTTATTTGAGATAGGCGTTCACAAAAAAGGAGAGATAGAGAGAGACCGTGAGATTTTCCAAGAGCTTCATACACGTACATTGACAGAAGGATTGAAGATCTTTGAAAGCTCAAATCGGTCAAGGTTACTTGATGCTTGAAGAACAGTTGAAGATCATTGATTGAAGAGTGTTTCGACTATACAAGTTTTTGGCATCAAGATTTTTAACTCCTTACTCTATTTTATTTATTCTATTTTGAATAGAATTTTTAGGAGTTATTTTTATGGTTTATTTTCTCAATTGTTTTGAGAAATTGAATTTTACAATAATCACTAGTGTTAGGGTTTGTTAAACTCTTTGATTTGTTTTCTAGTGAAGTTTTGCCCTGAGGCGCTGCAAGAGTATTTTATACTCTTGCTTAAATCATATTGAGTCTATTTATTTGGTTGTTTGTTTATTTTATTTACGCTTTAATTTTATTCCGCTGCAAGTTACTCAAGGTGTTATTGTAGGTGTGGTCAACATCTTGTGACAACACCTCAAATAGTTTATGTGCAATCCCTATTCCCTTACAGTATCAGAAACATATGAATTTTTCAATCCACATAAAAAAAACTTATAGTATCACGTTGGCATTTTTTTAATGCCACATGAGTGTTTCGGGTTTCATGTTAGTAAATCAGCCATATTGGAAAAAAAAAAAGTTATCATGAATAATTAGTGGACTACAATAAAAAAATATATATATATAGAACAAGCTAGGAGACCAAAAATATTAATTTTCCACTTACATATTATTCCATTGGTTATTAGGATGATATACATATATATATGGTTTTAAATTATTATTATTGTTGTTGTTGTTTTCATGTCAAGGCTTATGCCTGCGCAAATACGACTGTAGAATGAGCTTTATAATAATTACTTCATATCCATTTTCGGATTATAAAATTGTTAGTCTAAATTTCTATAGAATTAATTTCCATTCCATCAGGTGTTTATATTGATAAGTGTCTATGATACAATTTTTTCATGCCTTGGGCCTACTGCCATTATGTGTCACTCAAGCGCAACTACACAATAGATTGCCAAAAGAACTACTCCATATTTAGCTTTACTTTACGAAATTAGTTAATTCAAGTTATTATAAAAGTACAATGCATTTCATTATAAATCCTTTTAAACTACTTTATCTAACACAAGTGGGACAAAGGATACTACCATTGTTAGAAAAATATATTACTAATATATCTCTACTATACATAAATAATCTATCTATTAGACAAGAGGATACCATTTTTGTTTTTCCAAAATTGCTCTTATATGTTACTAATATTACACTTTTGTTTTTTTCTTTTGTTTGTTTTTTAAAAATTTTGATATTTAAAATTACAGTTTAGTTCTTCGATAATTATTACAACTATGATATTACTTATATTTGAATATAAATCAAATTAATTAAAAAATATTATATAAGCACGCAACGCGTGTACCGATACACTAGTTACATATAAAGAATCTACCTATTAGAGAAAAGATGACACCATTTATTATTTGTCAAAATTGCATTTATATGGAATAGATATGGGCAAAGTCTCGATAAATCCCCAACAAGAAACATAACTTGTTCCTCAGTCTCTGTGTAAGGCTTTTTATGTTTCAACTCCCTAACAATTGCATGTACATTGTTTAAGCTTCCTTTTGTGATCAATTTACCAAACTACCCTCAATTTGCTTGAAAACCCCACAATACCCTCTATTATTATTTTTCAAATAAAAAAAAGAAACAAAAAGCTTAGAATAACGTTTGGAGTAAGAACGATTGGTACTTTCCCTCCCTTATTCTTCTTGATTCTCCCCAGTCCTCTCCTTCAATAAAAAACAAGTAATCCATCGGCTTGGGTTTTTTTTTTGTAGATCTGCGTTTACTGAAGAAATTTGTCAATCTTTGTGTCCACTGCTCACAGTCAATTTTTCGTAGATTTGAAGGTATGAATTTTGATTTGAAATATTATAAACTTTGGGCGAACAGTAGATTGTCACAGTTTGATGTATTGTGTTCGTGTTTAAAATGTTCGATCGATGAAATTGTTTTGGTCCAAACAATCTTACGTTTTGGGTTTCTGTAAATACAAGAAGAAATTTTTTTCATCTAAATCTTCAGAGGTTGTAGCTTGATGGATGTTTTTGTGAGTCTGGGCAGAAAATGTGCAGAAATATCTCCGGAATCCACGATTGATAGAATTGTTTGAGATTTTGTTATGATTATAAAGTTTGTGTTTAATTTGGTGAATTGCGATATTTTTACTGATTTCCTTACCAATATCCACTTTATATGTATGTTACTGGGAATGTTGTTCATTTTGTGGAATTTTGTGATAGATTAGCTGGTATTTCTTATTGTTTTTGATTATAATGTTTTAATTCATAATATAATGATTTTATTTTTAAATCCTACTGTAATTGTTCTTGAACTTGTTATTGTGTACTATTTGTTTGTGTGTAATGTATTATGAATGAATGTATCATGTTGCGATTTTTTGGCCTGTTTTTTGTAGTTTAAAAATGGAATCTGAAAGTGGTCCTTGCAATCTTCCGTTTTTGGATTGTCGTATATACAAGAAGCAATTTTTTGTCATCTCAATCTTTAGAGGTTTTATCCTGATGAATGTTTTTGTGAGTCTGGGAAAAAAATGTGCAGAAATATCTCCAAAATTCATGATTGATTGAATTGTTTGAGATTTTCTTATGATTTTAGAAGTTGTGTTTAATTTGGTGTATTGCGATAGTTTTACAGATTTGCTTACAAATATCCATTTTTATGTTTGTTACTGGGAATGCAGTTCATTTTATGGAATTTTGTGATAGATTAGCTAGTATTTTTTATTATTCTCGATTATAATATTTTAATTCATAATATAATGGTTTTAGTTTTAATTCCTACTGTAATTGTTATTGAATTTGTTATTGTGTACTATTTCTTTGTGTGTAATGTATTATGAATGAATGTATCATATTTCGATTGTTGGGCCTGTTTTTTGTAGTTTGAAAATGGAATCTGGAAGTGATCCTTGCAATCTTTCATTTTTGGGTTGCTACAAATACAAAAATCAATTGTTTGTCTTCTCAATCTTCAGTGGTTGTAGCTTGATGAATATTTTGTGAGTATGGGCAAAAAATGTGCAGAAATATCTCCGAAAGGGGGTTCGAGCATGGAAATGCCCTCGAGAAGACATACACATTCGAGTGGAAGCATTGCTGGATTGCGCTTGGTTTGAGGTTTTTGTGAAACCAACTGTTGTGATATTTTAACTTGAGTTGTGGTCGTAGTGTACTCAAGTGTATTGTGTTGACTTATATTCTTCTGAAACCAACTCTTTTTGTGTTAACAATATTGTTACACATTTGAGTAATGTATAATGTTTGAATTTGAGAAATACTCTTTGTCATTGATGTTTTAGTTAAATATGTCTTTCCAGTTAACAACTAATAAAATTAGTTGGTCTTTTTAAATTTCAAAATGGCATAAACTAATTGATATATAGTTTATACCACTTGTATTTAATTTGGAATAAAGTTGTATAAATTTGGAACTTATTGTCTGATTATTACAACAAACAGAGCTACAAGTAATATTATCACAAGAACAAAACATGTGCAATCAAAACAACAACATATTTCTAAAATATGGTCAGACACAGGTGCACTAATAGACTGGTTGTGTAGCGCATCGGAGGATGAATGCTCATTATTCTTGTAATTCAACTGTTCTGTTGAACCATTGATGGATGAGGATGCAGATTTTTGAGGCATTGAATGTACGCAGATTTATCTACCTTGCTTACTTGTGTTTGGTTTCAACTGTAATGATTTTTGAAGAGATTCACCGTGATAATCATCATGAAGATCCAGTTCCAAATGACAAGTCAACTTGTGACGCAAATCAAACCGATTATTCCGAATATTTTTGTGAGTGTTCCAACAAAATAATGCACAAGACATTACATGAAAAACACTTGTGTAATAGTTCTATAAATCATGAGGTATTGAAAACTTCTCTTAACTTATGTCATGCAACATATACATGTGATCTTGGTGCACGTGCAAACAATGAAGATCTAGTTCTCAATGACAAGTCATGTTGTGCCGCAAATCAAATCGATTATTCCGAATATTTCTGAGATTGTTCCAAATATTTTACATTTCACTTTGGATAGGAGAGAATGATCTTGATGATCCAACTCATAGTCCTCAAAGTTGGAACAAAGTGTGCTCGATTAAGTCTAATGTATTCTCTTACTGCGTACGTGTTGTGCCTGATCTCACCAATCATATTATATATGATTAATGGAGTTCACGTACATGCGTCGTTTTATAAATTGATGTAATATATGATAAAAACTCATATTTAACAACTTTTGAGTTTGAAAATTACAATATTACCCAATTCTAGACATTAGGTGACAATTGACATCAACAAATGTGATCTCATTGAGTCATGAGCAATGTATTCGTCATATACCTTACACAAAGTAGTGCAAGACATTACATGACAAAAACTTGTATAATGGCTATACCAATCTTGAGGTATTGAAAACTTCTCTTAACGTGTGTCATGCAACATATACATATGATCTTGGTACACGTGCAAACGATGATGATCTAGTTCTCAATGACAAGTCATCTTATGCCGCAAATCAAATCGATTATTCCGAATATTTCTTAGATTGTTCCAAATATTTTACATTTCACTTCGGATAGGAGAGAGTGATCTTGATGATCCAACTGATAGTCCTCAAAGTTGGAACAAAGTGTGCTCGATTAAGTTTAATGTATTTTCTTACTGCGTACGTGTTGTGCCTGATCTCACCAATCATATTCTATATGATTAATGGAGTTCACGTACATGTGTCATCTTATAAATTGATGTAATAGATGATAAAAACGCATATTCAACAACTTTCGAGTTTGAAAATTACAATTATTACCCAATTCTAGACATTAGGTGACAATTGACATCAAAAAATGTGATCTCATTGAGTCATGAGCAATGTATTCCTCATATACATTACACAAAGTAGTGCACAAGACATTACATGACAAACACTTGTGAATGGCTCTACCAATCTTGAGGTATTGAAAACTTCTCTTAACGTGTGTCATGCAACATATACATGTGATCTTGGTACACGTGCAAACGATGATGATCTAGTTCTCAATGACAAGTCATCTTGTGCCGCAAATCAAATCGATTATTCCGAATATTTCTAAGATTGTTCCAAATATTTTACATTTCACTTCGGATAGGAGAGAGTGTTCTTGATGATCCAACTGATAGTCCTCAAAGTTGGAAGAAAGAGTGATCGATTAAGTCTATAGTATTCTTTTACTACGTACGTGTTGTGTCTGATCTCACCAATCATATTCCATATGATTAGTGGAGTTCACGTACATGCGTCATCTTATAAATTGATGTAATAGATGACAAAAACTCATATTCAACAACTTTTGAGTTTGAAAATTACAATTATTACCCAATTCTAGATATTAGGTAACAATTGACATCAATAAATGTGATCTCATTGAGTCATGAGAAATGTATTCGTCATATACCTTGCACAAAGTAGTGCACAAGATACTACATGACAAACACTTATGTAATGGCTCTACCAATCTTGAGGTATTGAAAACTTCTCTTAACGTGTGTCATGCAACATATACATGTGATCTTGGTAAACGTGCAAACGATGATGATCTAGTTATCAATGACAAGTCATCTTGTGCCGCAAATCAAATCGATTATTCCGAATATTTTTGAGATTGTTCCAAATATTTTACATTTTACTTCGGATAGGAGAGAGTGATTTTGATGATCCAACTGAAAGTCCTCAAAGTTGGAACAAAGAGTGCTCGATTAAGTCTATTGGATTCTCTTACTACGTACGTGTTGTGTCTGATCTGACCAATCATATTCCATATGATTAGTGGAGTTCACGTACATGCGTCATCTTATAAATTGATGTAATAGATGACAAAAACTTATATTCAACAACTTTCGAGTTTGAAAATTACAATTATTACCCAATTCTAGACATTAGGTGACAATTGACATCAATAAATGTGATCTCATTGAGTCATGAGCAATGTATTCCTCATATACCTTACACAAAGTAGTTCACAAGATATTACATGACAAACACTTACGTAATGGCTCTAAAAATCTTGAGGTATTGAAAACTTCTCTTAACGTGTGTCATGCAACATATACATGTGATCTTGGTACACGTGCAAACGATGATGATCTAGTTCTCAATGACAAGTCATCTTGTGCCGCAAATCAAATCGATTATTCCGAATATTTCTGATATTGTTCCAAATATTTTACATTTCACTTCGGCTAGGAGAGAGTGATCTTGATGACCTAATTGATAGTCCTCAAAGTTGGAACAAAGTGTGCTCGATTAATTCTAATGTATTCTTTTATTGCGTACGTATTGTGCCTGATCTCACCAATCATATTCTATATGATTAATGAAGTTCACGTACATGCGTCATCTTATAAATTGATGTAAAAATTATTTTAAGTTATTTACCATTCGTTCTTAATTTATCTTCACATATTTAACTGGCGATCTGTAAATATCATTTTCAAACCAAACAAGAGATTATTCCAATGAATAAAGAGATTATTTTAAATCTACGATAATTTCATCCTAAATTGAATTGTACAAAATATGAGGTTAATTGAACTTGTTTCTTCCCAAATAGATTTTTACAAAATAATTTAAACATACTTACATATTATTGTATTTTCGTCAACCACAAAAGCATACAAATATTATACATGTAAATCAAAGTTGTTTTTGAGCATTCTCATTTTCTCAAATAAAATATTTTCAGCCAGTCGAGCATGGTAGGTGTCTATCTTCACTACATTCTGATATGTTCACATTTCATCGGAGTCACGGGTAAGACACTCTATCCACATGCATGCATAAACACCACAATCATGTGATACACCTTGATGACGCATACATTCTCTCAACACATCAGAGTCGGGTATGATGAAATTTGAATGATGACGAACCCAACAAACCAAAAAACGTGCCTTCAAAGATAAACATTATTAAAAACACATTCGTACAAAACACATAACATGACATAATAAAGACTCACCAAAGTTCTACTTGCCCCTAAGCTAAACGAATCGGGAAGTGGATTCCACATTTTGAATATCCCTTCTTTTACGTGACATACTAGTAGAAACTAATGCACTATGCTATTAATTGGAAAAATGAGGTATTTGCATCTTTTAAACAAATCTCCATTCATTTTCTGCAAAAATTACTTTGAGGTAGAAGAGAGTCGCACAACAACGAAATATTGCAATGACCACTTCCAGATTCCATTTTCAAACTACAAAAAATAGGCCCAAAAATATCAACATGATACATTCATTCATAATACTTTACATACAAACAAATAGTACATAATAACAAATTAAGAACAATTATAGTAGGATTTAAAACTAAAACCATTATATTAGGAATTAAAACATTATAATAAAAAACAATAAGAAATACCAGCTAATCTATCACAAAATTCCATAAAACGAACAACATTCCCAGTAACAGACGTATAAAATGGATATTAGTAAGCAAATCAGTAAAACTATCGCAATTAACCAAATTAAACACAATCTCTAAAATCATAACAAAATCTCAAACAATTATATCAATCGTGGATTTCGGAGATATTTCTGCCCATTTTGTTCCCAAACTCACAAAAACATCCATCAAGCTACAACCTCCGAAAATTTAAATGAAAAAATTTATTCTCTAATTTACAGCAACCCAAAACATAAGATTTCTTGAACCACTTTCAGATTCCATTCTCAAACTACATAAACACATGCTTAAAAATTGAAACATGATACATTCATTCATTCATAATAAATTATATACAAACAAGTGGTACACAATAACAACTTCAAGAACAATTATAATAGGAATTAAAACTAAAACCATTATATTAGGAATTAAAAATCATAATCCAGAACAATAACAAATACCAGCTAATCTATCACAAAATTCCACAAAATAAATTGCATTCCTGGTAACAGACGTATAAAATGGATATTGGTAAGCAAATCTGTAAAACTATCGCAATACACCAAATTAAAAGAAATTTCTAAAATCATAACAAAATCTCAAACAATTCCATCAATCGAACATTTGAAACACAAACACAATACATCAAGCTGTGACAATCTACTGTTCGCCCAAAGTTTATAATATTTCAAATCAAAATTCATACCTTCAAATCTACGAAAAATTGACTGTGAGCAGTGGACACAAAGATTGACAAATTTCTTCAGTCAACACAGATCTACAAAAAAATCCAAGACGATGGATTACTCGTTTTTGATTGAGGGAGAAGACTGGGGAGAATCAAGAAGAACAAGGGACGGAAAGTACCAATCATTCTTACTCCGAACGTTATTCTAAGTTTTCTGTTTCTTTTTTTTATTTGAAAAATAATAATAGAGGGTATTATGGGGTTTTCAAGCAAATTGAGGATAGTTTGGTAAATTTGTCACAAAAACGGAGCTTAAACAATGTACAAGCAATTGTCAGGGAGTTAAAACATAAAAAACCTTACACAGGGACTGAGGAACAAGTTATGTTTCTTGTTGGGGATTTATCGAGACTTTGCCCAATAGATATTACACTTTTTTTTATTTTATTTTATTTTGTTTTTTTATTTTGACATTTCAGATAGTAGTTTAGTCCATCGATAATTTTTACAACTATGACATTACTCATATTTGAATATAAATCAAATTAATTAAAATATATTATAGACACACGTAACGCGTGCACTATACACTATTGATCTATCTTTTGAGAGGCGGTTTTTTCATCGGCTATGGAGTCGGATTTTGCCAATTTGACTCTATCCACGGAGGAGGAAAATGAACCTGAAGAGGTCCAAGATCCATATAACCACCCCGAATTTCAACAATTATCTAATTATTTAACATAATCTCAAACCCCGTGATGTTCTTACATGTGTGCCTTTATTCACGGTTAATTTTCAGCTTTATGTGCATGACTTTCCCATGGGTTTCATGTCTCAAAGCAACGGTAAACAGCTCGGTGATTTTCTTTGGGCCTTTGTCCTAATATGACGTGAAAAATAACTGATGCAAATCTTGGATGCATGAAAAGCAAATACGATTATAAACGAATCGTACCCTCAATTCATTAACAAAAAGATTCTTTAATGTTGTCCCAATCTTTTAAATAAGTAAGTTTCGGATATCCACCTCTAGTTTACAATGAAACTAGCAACAGATAATCACGATAAGGAACAATCAACAATTCAATTGGACCTTCAAAGGAACTTGTCTTTGACAACCCAAGTGAAAAATCAATTGATAAACGCCACAAAGTTTATGAAACTTTGATAAGTTTGATTTGATAAAAACAAAGCAAAGCTTTGGCAAAATTCTAGAAAGAATTTGAAGAATTGATAAAAATAAATAATTCAATAAATCATAATTGTTCTCCTCAATAATGAATGTATATGTTGTATTTATAATACAACTACAAAATAATAAAAGATATCGCAAAATAATATCTAAAGATATCAAAGATATCTCCTAAAAGTTTCCTAATAAACTTACAAGACTTAAAATATCACAATATATCAAAATATATAAAAATATATATCAAAAATCACGCACACACACAAACATGCCGAAGTATGTGTGAGAGAACATAGCGCGGGCGTGCTTGAGTTACACATCTCTATCTTCAAAAATTCACGTTCAGCGCGGGCGCACAAGGAGGAAGGCGCGGGCGTGCGGTATCGTTGCATTCACGGCCCGGGCGCGCGAGTTTATGGGTGCTGACGCGCTGTTGCTTCGAGCCAAGAAATTCAATTACGTGTTTTATTCAATATTTTCATTACTTTCTTGATCTTTTTGGACTTCAATATCACAATAACACCCTTCAAAATGATCTTCAATCATTCCAAATTGATTCCCATGAATTCCAAACCCTTCAACTCTCGATTGTAAATAACGGAGCAAACCTTGGAACAATATGAATCTTCGAGAACCTCCTATATTCATATCAATAACTCTCCATTCTGGAGGAGCTATATGCGCATAAGAGTCAACTTGGACAAGATCAAGTGATTTTTAAAATCAGAATCCCTAAAAATAAGTTTGAAGTTAGGCTTTGCATGTGCATTTTGTTAGATCAAATAAAGTGGTATTGGCTTATATTTGAATAATTATGTATTGTGGGTTGTCTGTTAAGTTAAGTTCAAACTAAAGTAATCGATTAAAATTTCTTGTTATTGAGCTTCAATGTATCTGATAGGACGTGGATCTTTGATGTGTAGAGAGTAAAGTGTCATTTCTGTTTTTGTGATGGACTGAAACATAAATATCAAAGATAATTAACATAATTATCTATATAACGTGGTTATGGTCCCCAAATCTCGCATATCACGTTCCATTATCTCTAACCCTCATTATTAGAATAGAACCAGAGAGAAAACCAAAGGCTCTCTAGAAAAACGCGTAGATATGGAAGATCAACCAGTTGTTCACAAAGGTTTAAGAATTTTTTTTTGAGAGTAAAAGCTTTAAGAATTATGGCTTCAGGTACTCTTCACTTCAGCTTACATTTTTATTCTTGATGATTTGGCATGTTGATTCTGGATATATTTAAATTGTTATTTTTTCCAACAAGTGGTGTAACTACAACAAAAATGGTCATTGACAACAGCTGAAAGACAGTTTTTTTTACAAAAAACGTTGTTAAAAAAAGAAAAACAACGCTTTTATGAGAAAGCGTTGTCTTTGGGTTTTTTTTTTAAATTTGGGGAAAAACATTTGTTTGGTCATCCAAAACGCTTTTTAAAAAGCGTTGTGGATGAGATTTTTTTTATATCTACTACAACATTTTTTTGGTCATCCACAATGCTTTTTAACAAGCGTTGTGGATGAGCATTTTTTATATCCACTACAACTCTTTAAAGCGTAAAGAGAATTAATATACTACAACCCTTTGTTTAATCCCCAAAGAAATATGCGGTCACTTAGACTTCAAAGAAATTGATTGAACCCTAAGCCGCAAAGTGTCGATTGCTTTTCGAGAATGGTTGGGGAAGAACTATAGAAAACATCATCTATCAGGCTTCATCTATCAAAAATCCAAACTTCTTCCATTGTTGTGAGCAGCCACCAGGCCGTTCTCCCCAAACCCTAGCAGCCTCTCCATGTCGTCGATTCGCCATCCTAGGCACCGAAAAGTTACCTATTAAAGCTATAAAGGTAAGAGCTCGTACTTGGCTTCAATTTAATACCAAAAAAAATATTGAGGTATCTCAGAACAAAGCTCAAACCGTTGTGCCCCGATCGTGACTGGAGCTGCGAGGGCTCTTGTTCTTTCGCGACTTTGAGCTATTTCTGGTTGTTTCTTGGTTTTATAGCTTCTATCTATCCATCGTCTCTCCCCTTATTTTCCAGCCTTTATTTATGGTGTTTTGTTCCTCCCTCAAAATTTACACTTAATTCTGTTTCGATTGCATGCTTGTCTGCGCGATTTCGTACCAATGTTCGATTTCTTTTTGGAAAATTTTTATTCACGTTGGTCTTGAATTAGACTTTTTAGCTTTGATTTATGTCGGTCTTTTCTTTGTGTAAACACTTTGAGTTTTAAACTGAAGGATTAAGATAATGGCGGCACTAACACACGTGGTGTCGAGGTAGGGCTAAGGGGTTTATAATCCAGGCTTTGCGGACTTGTCTTCTTCCATTAAGCCTGGTTAGTTTGTTTACTTACCATGCAGCTGCTCTAATTTTTCTTGCATGAATTACTTTTCTAGTGCATTTCATCTTATTTTAATCAATTTGACGGTCCTAAAAGTCCCTAAATTTATTTATTTGAATTATTTCATGTCGTTATGTTTTTTTATCAACTTTGATTATTCTAATGTTTGACATAGTATTGTGGTTAGGAAGGTTTACGGTTCTCTTGCAAAATATTGTATTGGTTTTTGTTGGCAATCTGTGGAGTATACATCAACATCGATTTTCCAGATTTTGAAACAAAATGGTATTGAAGACACCATCGTACTCATGGAAATAACTCTACTCTTTTGGTTGAAGGAGGTTAATATTTGTTATATATATTGACTTGCAAGTACTTCGATATTTCTCCCCTGGCTTAATTCATCACTGTCGTTTCTTTGTTCTTCATAGATAACGGAACTGCTAAAGCAACCTTTATTTTTGAAAACACCGTTACGGATTCCGTTCGCCGCAATAGTTTGCCGGCAGCTACAATGTTGATCTTTTAGCTAAATCAGTTACTATATAACTTGAGTAACATATGCCTAACTTCTTGATGTGGCTCAGTTCTTTCTGTTTTTTCAATATTACTCTTGATTCTACTGATTGTGTTATGCAAAATGACACTGCTATTAACGCCTCCGAATTTTGGCAAGACCCCATTGCTGCTAGCTTTGGCTGGAAAACTTGATCCAGAGTTACAAGTAAAGAAAATGATGATTGAATTTGGGAGGGTAAAGAATTATTTTTAATCTCTTTGTTCATAATATTTTGTTGAATTCATAGGTATCGGGAAAAGTAACGTGCAACGATAGTAAAATGGAAGAGTTTGTGCCACAAAGAACATCTGCTTACATAAGCAATATGATTTGCATATATGTGAATTGACAGTTAGAGAAACACTGGTTTTTTCAGCAAGTTGTCAAGGAGTTGGAGCTGGTTACGGTATGTTAAACTACCATATGTACTCCGGAACTGGATAATTTATCTCGAAATATTAGGATGTCATAATTATTTTGTTTGGAACTTGCAGAAATGCTAGTAGAATTGTCATGGAGAGAATGAAGCAAACACTAAACCAGATCTTGATATTGATATTTTCATGAAGGTTATCATAACTTAGTGGAAAATTAGAAACATTATATTTCATTTCCATGACAACATGTAGTAGCCCGTATCCAGAATTAATGATTAATGAGTACTTAATCGTACGATCATGTTTAGATTAATTAAAACATGATTAAGGAAATTCCCAAGGGATTAATGGAGTCCGGAAATGAATCCAGGACACTCAAAAATGGTGGAAAAGGTTTGGGAGGATCGGACGACCCGAACTGAGTTTGGAGGATCCGAACGCAAACGGAGCCAAGGATCGGAGGCCCCGGGGAGTTCGGACAATCCGAAGTCCGATCGGACGATCCGAACTTGAGCAGGGACACGTGTGTTTGTATCATCGGATGGCTGACATCATGGATGACGTAATATGGAGTTTGGACGTTCTGAAGGGTGAGATCGGACCATCCGAACAGTGTATGGGACAGGTGTATGGTTGCATGCGATTGGTTAGACGCGTGGCGGAGATCGGACGATTCTATGAGGCGATCGGACGGTCCAAAGCAGATCGGATGCTCCGAAGGCATGATCGGACGGTCCGATCGTGTTCTATAAATATGGGGTCCGAGCTCCTCATTTGTGCGAATTCCGAATTCCTCTCCTTCGCCTGCGTGGCTCTATTTTAGGGCTTTGGGTACTCTTATTTTAGAGTTGGAGTAAGGAATATATATTAGCGTAGTCAGACAGTGTCTGACATAGTAGCGGAGCAGTGCTCGTGTAGTAGAGCCGTGCTAGAGGCTGTGGAGCTGTAGCAGGGGTGTGCCCCTAGTTGCAGGATAGTCGCCATCAGCGGGCTGACGACGGACGCAGGTATAGCTATGGTCTCATTAAATTATTTAGGAGTATGTAATAGCTTAGTTAAGGCTTTTAAAGCTTAATAGATGATGCATGGGTATTTGTGTAAGAGTGGGTGCCCAGTGAGCCAACTGTGTGGCTATGGGCTTTGATGACTCTTTGTATAAACAATCTTTTGTTTAATATTATTTACACTTTTATGGCAATGACTTTATATTACTTCATATTGTTATATTGTGATATACTATTGTTGTTTTGATAAAGACCTTGAATATACTATAGTGTATGTAAGATGTGGTAGAACATGGAGATGTCTATCATGAAATACATCTTATAGTCACTGTATGTTCTAAAACCGTTCCTAGTCGATTGAGCCGTCCGATAATAAGGATAAGGATCGCTCGAGTTTGAGACTAGCATTTGCGATGCGGAGTACCACGTTTCATTGGTAGGGAACATGGAGATGTTCGAAGCATGCAAATGGATATTCATAGGATGAATAATCGAACTACCCTATCCGGACTTTCCAAGTGGTTATCACTTATCGAGTGGATAAAGTCCGCGGTTTTGGTTGTACACCATTAGTCCTTACGACTTGAAACATCATGGAGACTCTATATGCTAGTGCTGTGCTTTGACTCGTTTACCGACTCTATGGGGGTCATCAGGTGTCGAGATTGGGTACAGTTACGACACATATAGGAGTCAATGCATTGTTGTCAAGGATTCACCACATACTTGCGAGTGTGGATATCCTATGCGATCTGAGGAGATATTAGTGTGATAAATCTCTGGCCAGAGTAATTGATGTGATTTAAGAAATGGTTTCTTAGTAGCACATGCGATGTCACTAATTTGATCTTCAAGATGTATTGCATAGTTATCGAATCTTGAGCGACTCTCGATATACCAATGGTTGTTGATTCGATCGGGATATATGGATGAAGGGACCGTACTGTACGCTAACCAAAATCTACTGGTTCTTGTAGGCACTATCAGTGATACCTAGGGAATCATGGGGCGATGTTGCTAGGCGCTTTACCATGATTCGTTGGGCAAGTCGGAAAGTGTTGTTCCGAGTCACAAGGAGTTGTGAACCCACGGCTAGCTGTATCCCTGAACCATTGAGGGTCACACAGTGTAATGGAGTTTTAATCCCCGTTGAGATAGTTAAATTTAAAGAGTTAAATTTAATGAACTAAGGAGTTGGACTTCTTAATTAAGAGTAAGGGAGTAGGGTTTCCTAAAATGACATAGGGATGGACATTTTTGGAAACCACTGAATTCGGATTCAGGAAAATTTATTTTGACTTTAAAATGTGCAGAAATGGTTTCTGTGCACATTGGTGAAATCAGTTCATCAATCGGAGTCACGATGAATTTTATATTAATTTCTGAACGAGCGGGCTTTGCTTGTCGGGCCCCAGCTTATGACTAATGGGCCCTAAGGTGTTAGTGGCCTGCATTATAAATAAGTTATTTCAGTACAGAAATTACACACAACAGCTTATAATTTTTGAGAAGCAAAAATCGAACCCTAGCCTCTCAAAAGTTTCGGCCGTCCCCTCCCTGTCCTCTGCCCGAGAAAATTCCGGTCTGTGATTTTGAATCGCAGTAAGGAATAGCGAATCAGATTCGTTTATTCTCTTCGCAGAAAACTTCTGATAGATTTTCTAGTGCAATCTATCAGAGGGATTAAACCTCTGTTCGTGGACCTGATTGAAGGAGTTCATCGGTTCCAGGGAGAGACAACAAGAGCAGATAAAATCTGTTGGTGTCCAGTAATCTCGTTGCGAGATTGAAGGTAAAATTTAATAACTGTTATTTAAATTTTACACACACAATAATTTAATCGTTGAACGGTTGATACCCACACTATGGAATTGTTCCATAACAAAATTTTAAACTTCCGCTGCACCGGGTATCAATCGTGATTGATCTGAGAGCCGCGTTTTCCAACAGTGGTATCAGAGCCAGGTTGCTCAGATCAAACGATTAAATTAATCAATTGTACAAAATTTTTGAGTCTCGGTTTTTGAAACAAAATAAATATTTTTAAATAAAAAAAAAAAATTTTTCGGGGCAAAACCCGGGCAGCGATTGGATCGCTGCCCGGTGGGGCAGCAATTGTTGCTGCCCCGGGCGGCGCACGGCGCCGCCCAAAGGGGGCGCACGGCGCCGCCCAGCGCAGCGCTGGGCGGCGCTCGGCGCCGCCCAGGGCAGCGCACGGCGCCGCCCAGGGGCGGCGCCAGGCGCTGCCCTAAGGGGGCAGCCGGGCTGCCCCGGCCCGCGCCCCGGGTGCGGGCCGGCCCGGGAGTGTCCCGGGCGGCCCGCGGGAAAAATTATATTTTTATTAATTTTAATATTTAAAATTTTATTTTTGGTCCGGTCAAAAATTGTTTTTGATTGGTTCACGAGATTTCGGATCGAATTGTTCGAGTCCGTAAATTTTAAAATTGATTTTGGATAAATTTGAATTTTTGGAAAATTTTAATATTTTATCCGTAAATTGAATTTTGAAATCAATTATTTTGGTACAATTGATGATAAGATATGATCTTATGATATATTAAGTAAAATATGATTTTATTTGTAAAATTGGATTTTATAGATAAAATATGATTTTATTTGATATAGAGATAAAATATGATTTTATATGTGAAATGAGATTTTATATATAAAATATGATTTTATCTTGTTTAAATTTGAATTGCCACAGCATGTTATCCAATAAATTAATTTTGAATTAAATGTTATTGGATAAGGATGATCGATTGCCATGACCAATTTTGTAGGTGTATGTTAGGAATTTACATTTTGTCTTTATTATTGTTGGTTTTATTAATGGGCCTGGTTTATGGCCCGATATGAATGTCATATGTAATAAAAGTGGGCTTGGTTTATAGCCCGTTCCCACCCCCTAAAAATGTATCCCCTACTTGTCATTGTTATTTATTGTAAATACATTAGATTTAGTGGGAGATCAAGATTTGAAGATGGTGGGCCCAGCGGGCAATGAAGACTGAAGAAATGTAAATTGGAAGCATATGTAATAGGATTGCATTTGCATACTGCATATTACCTAGGATTGGACTAAGACCCGTGATTGGCAACCACGGGTCAATTAGAAATGGAATCGATCATCCTATATAATATGTGATATTATGATTGTATGCATGTTTAGACATAAATTGCGTGAATCCGGCAATGCATGCAATAAATTAAATATGATGAGACAAATATTTTTATAAATAAAATCCCTCATTTTAAATATGATTTAAAATTTATATCAAGATAAATAAAGGAAATTTAAATATTGTTTAAATGTTCCTACCTTCCATCAACGGTCAATGTATGTGATGCTACCCGCGGATACGGTCCGGCTCATATTATTGGGGGGGCCCCGTCCGTCGGAAAGCTGTACATTGGATCGACAAATGTTGTAAGTTGGGTGGAACTCCCATGGGATCGGCTCATATTATTGGGGGATCCACATGGCGACCGTCCATCACAACTTAATATTGATGGGTCATCTTGACATGTCACTTTAAACGGCGTCATATTATTGGGCCCTTATTGGACATGAGGTAAATACATGGGGGTTGCTTTGGAAGCAATTGGGCTCTACCTTTTGAGAATTATGGTTGGCTGATATTATTCGGGACCATAAGTTTGTCAATTGGACTCCATGTTCTCACTAAGGAAAAAGTTTCCCGTTTTCACTAGAGGGTGGTGAAATCGTTAAAATAGTGGGAGTGAGATTCATAAAATTAAATTCGCCTATTTTATGTCTTAGTAAATTGTTAAACAATCATTGATATATGTCTGTTTTCCTTTTCAGTATTTCATACAATGAATTCGCGAAATCCTTTATTCTCGATCCTCGAACAAAACAAGCTGACTGGCGCCAACTATACGGAATGGTTCCGGAAGTTGAAGATTGTCTTAACTTCGGAGAAAATGCTCTACGTGTTAGAGAAAGCACCTCCGAAGGAAGCACCAGCTGACATAAGTCCGGAGGAATTGGCCAAACTTGATGCATGGTGTGACCATGACATCAAGACCAAATGCTATATGCAAGCCTCGATGTCTGATGAACTCCAGAGGCGATTTGAGGACACGGTGAATGCTGCTGACATTCATACGCAACTCAAGGAACTTTTTGGGGCTCAGTCGAGGGCTGAAAGGTTCTCTACTGTTAAGGAGTTGATGACGTGACGCATGCGTGAAGGGACTTCGGTCCGTGATCATGGGGTACGAGTGATTTGGCTCATACAGAAGTTAGCGACCCTTGATTTGGTGTTGGAGCATGAACTCAATGTGGACTTGCTGCTTCTATCTCTTCCTTCTTCATTTGATGGATTCGTGATAAATTTTAATATGAACAAGATAGAGGCCACCCTTGAAGAGATGGTCAATATGCTCGTTACATATGAATCCACACTTAAGAAGGATAAGCCAGCTTTCTTGGTGGGCTCCTCATCTTCTGCTAAGAAGGGGCCAAGTATGAAGGGCAAGAAACGTTCTGCCCCACCCAAGAAAGTGGAACCCGAGAAGAAGCAAAAGACAAAGGCTTCAAACAATGGAAAATCCAAGGATGTTTGCCATTACTGCAAGAAGCCGGGTCATTGGAAGCGCAACTGCAAGGAGTATCTTGAGCAGTTGGGAACTGCAAAGGGTATGTTCTATATCGAAATAAACATGTCACTTAATACAACTTCTTGGGTATTGGATACCGGATGTGGATCTCACATTTGCAATGATTTGCAGGTGATGACAAGAAGTCGCAGGCTTAGAATGGGTGAGACCCAGCTGAGGCTCGGGAATGGTTCCAGAGTTGAAGCTACGGCCATTGGAGATGTTTGTTTGATTTTGCAGAATGGTTTTAAATTATTGTTGAGAGATGTTTTATTTGTGCCAGATTTAATTAAAAACATTATTTCTATTTCTATGCTTGATAGAGATGGTTATTCTTGTAATTTTGTGAATGGGATTTGCAATATTTACAAGAATGAATGTTTAATTGGAAATGGACAACTTGAAAACGATCTATACAATTTAAAACTAAAAGACGTTCCAGTGAATTGTATTGACAAACCGGCGACAACAAACAAAAGGAAAATCGATAGTCAAAACCCGGCAAACCTTTGGCACGCTAGACTAGGTCATATTTCCTCAAGGAGGATGAACAAGCTAGTGGGAGAGGGCATGTTTGATATGTCTGATATTAACTCTCTACCTACTTGTGAATCCTGCCTAAAAGGAAAAATGACTAAATCTCATTTTAAGGGGAAGCCTGAGCGTAGTCAAAATCTGTTGGATTTGATCCATACAGATGTTTGTGGTCCATTTAGAGTTGGGACTCAACATGGCCACACCTACTTCATTACCTTTACTGATGATTATTCAAGGTATGGGTATTTATATTTAATGAAATATAAGTCTGAAGCATTTGAAAAGTTCAAAGAATTCAAGGCTGAAGTAGAAAACAAGCTAGGTAAAAGTATTAAAGCACTTCGATCGGATCGAGGTGGAGAATACTTGAGTACCGAGTTTTTGGACTATCTGAAAGAGAATGGGATTCTCTCTCAGTGGACTCCTCCTATGACACCACAACTTAATGGTGTATCGGAGCGTCGTAATCGAACTTTGTTGGACATGGTTCGATCTATGATGAGCTTCACTGAGCTTCCACCTTTGTTTTGGGGCTATGCGCTTGAAACGGCGGTATTGTTGTTGAACAACGTCCACACTAAAGCAGTGGACAAAACACCATACGAGTTATGGAATGGCAAAGCTCCTAAGTATTCGTACTTGAGGATTTGGGGATGTCCTGCTTACGTGAAGCGGACAGTGGGAGATAAGTTGGATAGTCGATCCAGCTTATGTTATTTTGTAGGGTATCCGAAGAATTCAATCGGATATTATTTCTATTATCCTGCTGAAACAAAGGTGTTTGTTTCTAGGAATGCCACCTTCTTGGAGAAGGAGTTCTTATTGGATAAGAAAGGCGAGATGATGGAACTCGAAGAAGTTCGAGAAGAACCCGAAATACAAAATAACGATCCTACACCTCAGGAACCATTGCTGGACACGCCTGAACCTAGAAGATCCGAGAGGACTTCTAGACCTCCTATTCGATATGGTCTTCTTCTTGAAGGGGATCAAGATGAACCCGACATTGGATGTGATCCAAGAAACTTCAAGGAAGCAATTTCTGATGCGGATTCGAATTTATGGCTTGAAGCTATGCAGTCAGAATTGGATTCGATGCATACAAACCAAGTTTGGTCTTTGGTAGATCCTCCCGATGGAATTGTTCCAATAGGGTGTAAATGGATCTACAAAAGAAAGCTTGGGCCTGATGGTAAGGTATTGACCTACAAGGCGCGATTGGTGGCGAAAGGTTATACTCAAAGGCAAGGAGTTGACTATAATGAAACCTTTTCACCAGTTGCTATGTTCAAGTCCATAAGAATCCTTATTGCCATAGCTGCATGGTATGACTATGAGATATGGCAAATGGATGTGAAGACTGCTTTTCTTAATGGAGACATTAAGGAAGAAATCTATATGAAGCAGCCAGAGGGGTTCACATCCATGGGAAGCGAGCATAAGGTATGCAAGCTTCAGAGATCAATTTATGGTCTAAAACAAGCATCAAGAAGTTGGAACCAGAAATTTGATGAAACAATAAAAGATTTTGGTTTCATCAAGAACCCGGAGGAACCATGCGTGTACAAGAAAGTAGTTAAGGATGCGGTGACATTCTTAGTACTTTATGTTGATGACATCCTACTCATTGGGAATGATGTAGGGATGTTGCAGTCAACAAAGATATGGTTATCAGGTAGATTTTCGATGAAGGATTTGGGAGAGGCATCCTACATTCTTGGGATACAGATCTATAGAGATAGGTCTAAGAGAATGATAGGACTCACTCAATCAACCTACATCGATACCATATTGAAACGGTTTTCAATGGATGGGTCCAAAAGAGGACATCTACCCATGTGTCATGGAGTTTCTCTATCCAAGTCTATGTGTCCCAAGACTGTTGAAGAGATAGAGAATATGACACATGTACCATATGCGTCAGCTATAGGTAGTATCATGTATGGGATGATATCTACCAGACCGGATGTAGCATTTGCTCTGAGTGTCACGAGCAGATATCAGTCTAATCCTGGTCAAATGCATTGGAAAGCCGTGAAGGACATTCTTAAGTACTTGCGAAGGACTAAGAATATGTTCATGGTTTATGGAGGACGAGAACTCAAACTGGAAGGCTATACCGACTCTAGCTTCCAAAGTGATGTGGATGACTCGAAGTCTACCTCTGGATTTGTGTTCATGCTCAATGGCGGTGCTGTCTCTTGGAAGAGTTCCAAGCAGGACACCACAGCGGATTCCACCACTGAGGCTGAATACATTGCATCATCAGCTGCTGCTAAAGAGGCCGTTTGGATGAGGAATTTCGTCCAAGAGTTGGGCGTCATTCCTGAATTTGTTGGTCCAGTCCCGGTGTACTGCGACAACACGGGTGCCGTTGCTCAAGCAAAGGAACCAAGGTCTCATCAAAGGTCCAAACACGTACTGAGGAAATACCACATAATCCGGGAGATTGTGGAAAGAGGAGACATCATTGTCGAACGAGTGGCCTCTGCAGACAATATCGCTGATCCGCTTACTAAGCCCTTGCCAGGACCATTGTTTGACAAACATCGCGAAGCAATGGGTCTGCGTAGTATGACTAGTTGGCTATAGGGCAAGTGGGAGATTGTAAGAGTGGGTGCCCAGTGAGCCAACTGTGTGGCTATGGGCTTTGATGACTCTTTGTATAAACAATCTTTTGTTTAATATTATTTACACTTTTATGGCAATGACTTTATATTACTTCATATTGTTATATTGTGATATACTATTGTTGTTTTGATAAAGACCTTGAATATACTATAGTGTATGTAAGATGTGGTAGAACATGGAGATGTCTATCATGAAATACATCTTATAGTCACTGTATGTTCTAAAACCGTTCCTAGTCGATTGAGCCGTCCGATAATAAGGATAAGGATCGCTCGAGTTTGAGACTAGCATTTGCGATGCGGAGTACCACGTTTCATTGGTAGGGAACATGGAGATGTTCGAAGCATGCAAATGGATATTCATAGGATGAATAATCGAACTACCCTATCCGGACTTTCCAAGTGGTTATCACTTATCGAGTGGATAAAGTCCGCGGTTTTGGTTGTACACCATTAGTCCTTACGACTTGAAACATCATGGAGACTCTATATGCTAGTGCTGTGCTTTGACTCGTTTACCGACTCTATGGGGGTCATCAGGTGTCGAGATTGGGTACAGTTACGACACATATAGGAGTCAATGCATTGTTGTCAAGGATTCACCACATACTTGCGAGTGTGGATATCCTATGCGATCTGAGGAGATATTAGTGTGATAAATCTCTGGCCAGAGTAATTGATGTGATTTAAGAAATGGTTTCTTAGTAGCACATGCGATGTCACTAATTTGATCTTCAAGATGTATTGCATAGTTATCGAATCTTGAGCGACTCTCGATATACCAATGGTTGTTGATTCGATCGGGATATATGGATGAAGGGACCGTACTGTACGCTAACCAAAATCTACTGGTTCTTGTAGGCACTATCAGTGATACCTAGGGAATCATGGGGCGATGTTGCTAGGCGCTTTACCATGATTCGTTGGGCAAGTCGGAAAGTGTTGTTCCGAGTCACAAGGAGTTGTGAGCCCACGGCTAGCTGTATCCCTGAACCATTGAGGGTCACACAGTGTAATGGAGTTTTAATCCCCGTTGAGATAGTTAAATTTAAAGAGTTAAATTTAATGAACTAAGGAGTTGGACTTCTTAATTAAGAGTAAGGGAGTAGGGTTTCCTAAAATGACATAGGGATGGACATTTTTGGAAACCACTGAATTCGGATTCAGGAAAATTTATTTTGACTTTAAAATGTGCAGAAATGGTTTCTGTGCACATTGGTGAAATCAGTTCATCAATCGGAGTCACGATGAATTTTATATTAATTTCTGAACGAGCGGGCTTTGCTTGTCGGGCCCCAGCTTATGACTAATGGGCCCTAAGGTGTTAGTGGCCTGCATTATAAATAAGTTATTTCAGTACAGAAATTACACACAACAGCTTATAATTTTTGAGAAGCAAAAATCGAACCCTAGCCTCTCAAAAGTTTCGGCCGTCCCCTCCCTGTCCTCTGCCCGAGAAAATTCCGGTCTGTGATTTTGAATCGCAGTAAGGAATAGCGAATCAGATTCGTTTATTCTCTTCGCAGAAAACTTCTGATAGATTTTCTAGTGCAATCTATCAGAGGGATTAAACCTCTGTTCGTGGACCTGATTGAAGGAGTTCATCGGTTCCAGGGAGAGACAACAAGAGCAGATAAAATCTGTTGGTGTCCAGTAATCTCGTTGCGAGATTGAAGGTAAAATTTAATAACTGTTATTTAAATTTTACACACACAATAATTTAATCGTTGAACGGTTGATACCCACACTATGGAATTGTTCCATAACAAAATTTTAAACTTCCGCTGCACCGGGTATCAATCGTGATTGATCTGAGAGCCGCGTTTTCCAACAATTTGCATTGTAAAGTTGATGATAGGCTTGGAACCTAGAGTGGGACTACTAGGACTGCCTGTAGTAAGGTACGTAAGTACTGACTGAGATTTCCAGCGGATATGCATGCTTATATATTGCATTTATGTGTTTGCATGTTATTATTATTGATATATGGCATGTACATATCATCTTGTGCCTGTATATCTGTACATATTTTGATATGAGCCAGTTAGGGTTGCTCAACCCTATTTGGACGTTTGATATCGAGTACCCATAGGTACTGGTACCTAGAGGACTCCGTGGTCCACGTCAAAGATTTGGGAGTGAGTGGTCGCACACTGTGGTTAGCTACCCCGATGTGACGAGCTCAAATTCCAGGCGCCAGTCTGAGCAGTTTGTATACAGGTATTCTTGATATGGATACACTGTCATTTGCATGCATCATATCTGTATGTTTATCCATATTTGCGTATTGAGCTAGAGCTCACGTCCAGTCTTTTATATGTATTTCGACACCCCATTCGACGGGGCAGGTATAGGTGCATGATTGAGCACCAGGAGCTTGGAAAGGCCAGTGACCCTCGAAGACAGCAAGATTAGCTGTAGGTTTTATTTAAGTTATTCGATTGGGTTGTATAATCGAATTTTTTTAACCGGTTGTATTCCTCTGGTCTACTTGTATTTTAGTCTTCACAGCAATTTATTTAATGCATGCTTAATTATGCTCTTAACTCTGGTTAGGTAGTGGATCCGGGTAGGGTCGCTACATTTATGGTATCAGAGCAGCATGCAAGAGGCTTGGGAGATAGTAATAAGGCTTTTTGGTTATCCTTATAGGATTGATGAGACCATGGAAGAGATGATGATGTGGCGATTAGGTTGCCCGAAGACTATCATCATCGGCAGAATTTCTGAAGATTTGGTTTATGGGATTCCAGCAAGAGCGGACAGAAACAATGGATCGTGTCCGAGCTTTCGAGACTTCTACTCATATGGATCCTAGCTTTGGATCGAGTACCGGATGTCAGAGGCAGTGACAGAGGATTGGTTGGGACATACTTGATGTTTGCATCTGTACAGTCCATACCATGATGACACTACTATGAGGTTCTCCAATCATAGTTGGAGAGATTTTCAGATAGACCTTCACCAGGAAATGCTCGAGTGCTTAAGGCATGACGGGTTTTGAGCGTAAGGTCATTAAACTTATGCAGAACATGGTTTTTCCGGTATGCAAGTATCGATGCATTCGGTAGGCACACGGGAAACTTCATGTTCAAAAGCATGAAATAGTTACAAGAAGAACGCTGATGGTAGATCGTGAGCAGAAGAGGTCGACTGACATGCACTGACGCAGAGAATAGCAGGTTAGCTATCACGTGCCATTTCTCCGGAGTTCTTCGCAGGAGGACATGTGGTGGCGTTAAGTCGTGTCGCGCCCAAATTAACCCAACTCAAATTAACAATGAAAAATGTAATAGTGCGAGTAGGGATCATTCCCACGAGAAAAGGTAAATTCACTGTGTTCTAAATAAACAAAGAGGGGATTTTGAAGTTTGAGATTAACTACTGAAAACTTTAACAATTAAAATAAATATGATCACTAGCATGCAAGATTGAAAATTAAAATAGAGAAATCTATAAGAGACGAGACTTGGTATCAGTCGACTACACCCTTGATATTCATTCATTCAATCATCGATTCCCTAAAAATAATTAATCCTATCAAATATTCATCATTGGAAACCAAATTCCTGTTTCACCTTAAGTTTAGTTAATCAGAAAACAGCATTCTAAATTAACTCTTACCAATAAATTAACCCGGATTCCAGCGATCTAGATTTCAATTTACGGTAGCATTCAAACTAGTAAAACTGACGAACCTAGACAACACAAACACCAGCGGTTGTATTTAGCCTAGTCAATATTTGATCCTACAATTTAATAAATTCAACAGGAGAAATTATCAAACGTAGTTGCTTTGAAAATTAGTTAATTCAAACAATTACGGATTCGAATTCTGATTTAGCTATAGCTTGTAAGACAAAATCCTAAGATGGCCAATCCTAAATCTCGCATACAACCATGAAAGAAAACAGATCAAAAATTGATACTTAATAAGAATTAAACACTGCAAATCGAATCTCATGAATAAATTGTATCAAGGTTTCGTATCCCTCAACCAAGTATGAAGGTTTAGCTACAACGATTCATCACAAAATCAATAAAAATTCAAAGAAGAGAAGAAAAATAGAGAAAAAATTGAAAGAACAAAACCTAGCCGCCTTAGAGGTTGTCCAAAATCTGATAATAATCCCTCAAAAATGGAATTAAAATCCTAATAAAGCCTAGAGTCCAAAATAAAAGAGTTTCCAAAATTAAAAAAAATCTTCCCGAACAGCCTAGCGCGCTCGAGCGCATTGAGTATGTCCGCTCGAGCGCGTCAAAATATGCGGACTCTTTGTTTTGAAACTTCTCGGCCGCGCTCGATCGCGCGAGTACATCCGCTCGAGCGCTCTGAAAATTGAGTGCTCGCTGCCTTCAAAATCCAGATGCTGCGCTCGATCCTATGAGTACGTGGGATAGAGCGCAGGAGTTTTGGCCAACATTCTGCCTTCCTTTCTTCACCTTGAAATCCCCTACACATTAAACCCGGGTAATATGTTATGAATGTAAATGCATGCAAAAGACAAAAATAAGATAAAACATGAACAAAAACAAATAAATGCCTGCAAACTACTAACAAAATAACGACAAAATATGCTAACAAAACACGACTATCAAATACCCCCACACTTAATCCTTGCTCGCCCTCGAGCAAGTCATGCAAAACAAAATGAAACAACAAACAAACACATAAGTAAAGATGAGCATGCACAATATAGCCTCAGAGAAAACCACTTCATCAAAAAAAGTTCATAGAGACTCTCAATCATCAACGATACACCTTCAGTCGAATGCGAACGTGTGTGTGTGTCATGTTACCCCAGTTACATGCAACTTCAAAAGACAAAGTTTCAAGACTATTCGCCAACCTATAACAATTCAGTGCAAGCCTCACCATCAAGAACTCTCCTCCCAACAATTCTTCAACACAACACAACTTCCTTGAGAATAATTACGCATTGTCGGATTTTGCACCCGACATTTTTAAAGTCCCAATAATTACCCGCATACTTAGCTATAACTAGATAGGATTCGTATTTCAATCCCCTCGTCTATAGCCTGGATGGAACTACAATCCCATTAGGTCTGCAAACTTAGCTATGAAATAATGAATAGAATTTCATTCACATTTCAAGCCCGGATGGAATTAAAAGTTATTATTGTTTTTTCAAAAGATTAACCCCATGTAATCCGCATACTTAGCCACAAACAAGATGAATAGGATTTCAAACATCTCGCTCGCAACCCGGATGGAGTCAATTGGTTTCCAAAAATTGATTTTTCTTCTTAAAACAAAATAATTAGGTGTCCCACGAAAGTAAATGCCACAACAAAGAAATCATCAAAATTCAAGCACTATCAAGTTTCACAAACACTTATTGTCGTGCAATGGTCCAACAGACATTCACAATATCTAATACATTGCTACACTTCACGGTTAAACATGTGTGCATAAAATTATTCAACAAACAACCTACGGTTTCTCAAATCTGATCAAGAGTAAAAAAAAAATTCATCATCATTTTTTTTTCTTTTTTGTTCAACCATCTCATCATAGGCTAAAATCTCATCCCCAACTCATGCATTACAAGACACAAACAACACAAATGACAAAAACGTATTACTATGCAAAACATAACACGAGAATGCAATACAAACAAAGGAAACAATATGCATGCAATGCAACCCCCCCCCCCCCCCCCCACACACACACTTAAACTAAGCATTGTCTCCAATGCATGCTAACATAACACAACCTAACAACGTAAACAAAATGCTATGCAAAAATGTAAAGCGAAACTCCCTGGTTCAATGGTCGGCGGCGTCTTCCTCCTCATGCTTGGAAGGAAGGACAGGATTGGCGCCGTGAAAGTCGGAAGGCTGTGGAAACGGGACAGCCGGGGGAAGCGTGGTAGAGTCGATCCCAAGGTGCTCTGAAATGCCTCGGCAAATGAAGTCCAAGGCCTGAAAATTTGATGCGACAGCGGCATTGAAGGCATTTTGATACTGAGCCTGGTGGGCCAAATCCCTAACAGTGACAGTAGTAGTTCGGCGGGGGAGTGGCGGAGGGCGTACTGGATCGGGGACCGGCACGAAGCGATCGTCCACTACGAATTGGCTCATCCGATAGGCACGCTTAGCATTGATGGTCGCACTGTCAATGGGGCGCATAGGTGGCAGCCATTCCTCGTAGGGTCAATGCGGTACACCGGCACGCAAGCATAGCTGCGTGATGATCATCGAAAAGAAAAGAGCCGATGTCCTTGTAGCGATGAAATGCCGCATCTGTGCTTGAATCACTCGGCCCGTATTGACCGGCAGATTGAGATCAAGAGCGTAGAGGAGCACAGCACGCTCAATATGCACTTCACTCGTGTGTGAAATGGGCATCAGATGGCGGGCTACAAAAATGTACCAAGTGGCCGAATCCATCAGCAGGTATTTCTCTTTATAGCACTTGAATGTAACCGGATCCTGCCAGGCAGCCCCTGCCATGCATACTTGCTGAATGACTTCGTGCAAATCCGGGGCAAAAGCTATGCTCTGGTACAAACAATCATCGACGTCGGGCGTCTCCAAAAGGCTATTCAGATCTTGGGGCGCATATGAAACCAGAATGCCTCGAACGAAGGCCTTACTATCCGCGCGCTCCGCAGCATTAGCGTAAAATTCCTTCACAATAGGGACAATAGCCGGAGATGGTTGTTGGGCAAATTTTGCCCACCCACGATTCACGACTTAGTTAGCCACATCGCTGTCATAAGACTCTATGTCAAAACCCCTCTCAGTAATAGGGGAGCGATGGGTTTTCGCATTATCGTATCTGTAGTAGCCCAAAACCAAAATCAGTGATTAAGGAATTAATCATAATGACTTGGGAAGGGTTCGGAAGCTCCGAAGGCAGGATCGAAAGCTCAGGACAAGATCGGATGCTCCGAAGGTGAGTTCGGAAGCTCCAAACAGGATCGGAAGCTCCAAAGGAGCGATCAAAAGCTCCGATCAAATTACGTCAGGCATGACGTGTGGCAGGATCGGAAGTTCCGATCACCTCTATCCGAAGTCAACCAGTGAGATTTTGACACATTGCAGATAAGTGAGATCGGAAGCTCCGATGTCGGGATCGGACGTTTCGATCGAGGAACGGAGGTTCCGATTGTCGTCTATAAATAGGGGGTGCCGAGCTCACATTTGAGTGCACCAATTCCTCTCTTCTCTCTCAATTCCTTAGCCTTCTAACTCAGATCTAGGGAATTATTGGCGTCCCGTGGGGAATCCGAAAGTGGCATAGCGATCCAGGCATCGTAGCGGAGCTGTGGCCTAGTTTTGAGGCACTCGACGTCAAAGGGCTAACGACGGACGAAGGTATAGCTTTTGCTTCCTATAAATATTTAGGAGTATGCAATAGCTTAGTTAAGGCTTTTAGAGCACTATGATGATAGTAGTATCATTTGACAGTGTAGAACAGACTATAGGCGTGGACCTAGAGTTGGTAGAGCTTGCACTGATTTGAGGTACGAAAGTACTGTTCGAGATATCCTGACTGAGTATGCATGTATTATGTGACTGCATGGTTTTTATGTCATTGATTTATGCTGCATTCATTTGCATACTGAGCTATCTCCTTCGAGATGTCTGTTAGAAGAGTTTTTCCCTATCCTGTTAGTGGTTGGACTTCCATCGATTTGGGTCCGGCATATCCACTGGTATTATGGTATGGGAGCCACCTCCTGAAGCGAAGGTATAGCGTGCTACATACCAGGGCCCGGTCTGTCTCTGTTATCTGATCCTTGACCTCGAGTTTATAGGGAGTTCACTTTGCATGCATGTATACTCATACTCTTGTACTGAGCGTTTTATGCTCACGTCTCGTACTCTGTGTTTCTGGACACCCTATTCTATGGGGCAGGTCTGCAATTGGACGAGGCGGGTGGATCCAAGAGGGGCTAGGCAGTGGTTGGCCAGCTGGAGCTTCGCCTAGGTTTTATTCTGTTGTTATTGGATTGATACAACTATTCGATTTGGTTGTATTATATTTGGGTATTTACATTCCTTTACTTGGGATTGTATAATGTCTATGGTTTCCGCAACTTAATTCTGATTACTGTTTTGATTAAGTTAATTGCATGCCTAAGTTCTATTTAGTAGGTGATCCGGGTAAGGGTCACTACAGTATCTTTCCCGAGCCGCTTGGTTGACGAATTGGCCGACTGGGTGGATTGGATTGTGGGCATCCCTTGTTCCTTGGCGAGAATATTCGTCGCACTCTCGAGTGCATTTTGGGCCCATAATTGTGTCACCTGGCGTGCACTAAGAATGCCGGTGTTTCTGAGCAAAATCAGGCGCTGGAGAGGTGGATTGGAGAGGAAGGATGATGATTGCAGTCCTTGGAATGATGCCTGCAATGGATGAAGAGAAATTTGTGAAGATTGGCAAAATTCGAAAATTGGGGGTTTAGGGTTCTTGGGAGACCGAGTAAAGGGGGAGGAAAAAGTGAGGGGAGAAAGAAAGAAAAGGGAATAAATTAAACGCCCAGGATAGCGTGCTCGATCGCGTGAGTACGTGCGATCGAGCGCGCTTCATAAAATTCATGGGCAGAGAACTGGGTTCAAACCGCGCGCTCGATCGCGTGAGTACGTGCGATCGAGCGCCCCCCAAAAAACAATCCGGGCAAAGAACTAGGGAATTAACGTGCGCTCGATCACATGAGTACGTGCGATCGAGCGCGCCCTGCTAAAAAAATTTTAGTTTTGTAATTTTCCAAAATTTTCCGAAAAACAAAAGAAAGCAATAAAAAAAAATAAAAAAAACAAATAAAAACAGAAGGGAAAGAAACACTGGGTTGCCTCCCAGTCAGCACTAAATTTGCAGTCAGTCTATAGCTCGACTTCTTGCCGTGATTTAGTCGACAGTTGGCGGAGCATCTAGAGTGATATCATGTTCGTCTTCTCCTACGTTTGCTTGGACTCCTTCATAGTAGTGTTTAAGCCGGTGGCCGTTCACCTTGAAAGTTTTGGATGTGTCCAAGCTTTGAATTTCGACTGCACCATGAGGGAAGACATTAGTTACAACAAATGGTCCATTCCAACGTGAACGTAACTTACCTGGAAACAACCGAAGTCGTGAATGATAGAGCAAAACTTTCTGACCGACTTCGAAGTTCCGTCTAGAGATCATCTTGTCGTGGAAGGCCTTTGTTTTGTCCTTGTAAATCTTGGTGCTGGCGTAACCATCATTGCGGATTTCTTCCAATTCTTGCAACTGCAGCTTTCGGTGCTCGCCACTCTCAGTCATCTGCATGTTAAAGTTTTTTATAGCCCAATAGGCTCTATGCTCCAATTCCACTGGCAGATGGCATGGTTTTCCAAAAATCAGCCGATATGGAGACATTCCAATCGGCGTCTTGAACGCGGTTCTATATGCCCACAAAGCATCATCCAAACGCAGGCTCCAGTCCTTTCTTGTTGGATTCACGGTCTTTTCTAGGATGGATTTAATTTCTCTGTTCGATACCTCAGCTTGACCGTTGGATTGTGGATGGTATGCAGTGGAGATCCTATGCATCACATGGTACTTTTTAAGCAAACCAGCCACAGTTCGGTTGCAAAAGTGTGTGCCTCTATCGCTGATGATAGCTCGTGGAATCCCAAACCTAGAGAAAAGGTTGTGCTTGATAAATTCTGCAACAACTTTAGAATCGTCAGTACGGGTGGCCTTGGCTTCCATCCATTTCGAGACATAATCCACAGCAAGTAATATATATATAAATCCGTATGAACTAGGAAAAAGACCTCATGAAGTCGATGCCCCAAACATCAAAGATTTCACAAACCAAAATAGGTTGCTGGGGCATCTCCTTACGTTGGGAGATATTACCTATTTTTTGGCATTAAGCGCATGACTTACAGTACACGTAAGCATCTCGAAATAAAGATGGCCAGAAAAATCCACAATATAACACTTTTCTTGCTGTCCTGTTTGCTCCAAAATGGCCACCACATGCATACGAATGACAAAACCTTAGGATAGGGATTACCTTGCTCGTGGGTACACATCGACGTATAACTTGATCAGCGCAGTGTTTTCACAAGTATGGATCATCCCATACATAATACTTTGCATCGCTCCGCACTTTGTCCCTTTGCGCCTTAGAAAATTCAAAAGAAAACCCTTTATTTACTAAATAATTAACAATATTTGCGTACCAGGGTAATTCGGCGCTTGATGAAAATAATTTCTCATCAGAAAATTCTTCTCGCAAATTCAGCTCCTCATCAACATGAACTAGGCGACTCAAGTGGTCAGCAACTCGATTCTCGGTCCCTCTTTTGTCCTTAATTTCCACATCAAATTCGCTCAAAAGTAGTATCCATCTTATCAGCCTTGGTTTTGCCTCCTTCTTCGCCATTAGAAAGCGAAGAGCTGCATGATCATAATAAACAATGACTTTAGCACCAAGTAAATAAGAGCAAAATTTTTCTAATGCAAAAACTATAGCAAAAAGCTTCTTTTTAGTGGTGGAGTAGTTCCGTTGGGCATCATTCAGGATACGCGAAGCATAGTATATAGCATGCGATGCTTTCCCAACTTTTTGGCCTAAAACAGCGCCCACTGCATAGTCACTGGCATCACACATATTCTCGAATGGCTTGCTCCAATCCGGTGGCTGGATTATTGGTGCAGATGTCAAAGAATCTTTGAGTTTAGCAAAAGATGTTTTTCATGATGCATCAAACTCGAACGACACATCTTTTGGCAACAGTTTGCGCATGGGGGATGCGATCTTGGCGAAGTCCTGAATGTACCTCCTGTAGAAACCTGCATGGCCAAGAAAAGAACGCACTTCCCGCCAAGAAAACTGAATAATATCAATTTTAGCCTTATCTACCTCTATTCCCTTAGATGAAATGACATGCCCCAATACAACACCTTGCCCAACCATAAAGTGACATTTTTCAGAATTTAAGACCAAGTTGGTCTCGATACACCTTTTAAGGACTAGCGCAAGGTTAGACATACAGTTTTCGAATGAATCACCATAGACAGTAAAATCATCCATGAAAACTTCTAATATATGCTCAATGAAATCTGAAAAGATACTAACCATACACCGTTGAAAAGTGGCCGGTGCATTGCAAAGTCCAAAAGGCATTCGTCGATATGCAAAGGTGCCAAACGGGCAAGTGAATGTCGTCTTTTCCTGATCCTCTGGCACAATAGCAATCTGAAAATAACCAAAATATCCATCAAGAAAACAATAATAAGGGTGACACGCTAAACGTTTAATCATTTGATCAATAAAGGGTAGAGGAAAGTGGTCCTTTCGGGTTTCGGCATTCAGCTTCATATAATCAGTACAAACCCTCCACCCATTTTGAATACGAGTGGGAACCATCTCTTCATCCTTATTTTTCACCACAGTAATTCCAGTTTTCTTGGGTACCACTTGGACCGGACTGACCTACTGACTATCAGAAATTGGGTAGATGACCCCAACTTCAAGTAGTTTTAGAATTTCAGCTTTTACCACTTACATCATGGGTGGGTTCAACTTCCTCTGTGGCTGACGCGAGGGACTCGCTTCTTCCTCCATCAAAATTTTGTGCATGCATGTAGAAGGACTAATTCCCTTGATGTCTGCTATGGTCCATCCAATAGCAGTCTTGTGCTCTTGCAATACTTTGACTATCTGTTCTTCTTGACCGGCTTCCAAACTATTTGAGATGATGATTGGTAATGTTTCTCCTTCTCGAAGGAAAACATACTTAAGATGGTTTGTAAGCGTCTTTAGTTCGATCACTGGTGCCTGCAAAACAGATGGGAGACGCCTAGTGTTAGCGATTGGTAGAGATAAATAAGATACATTACCTGACTGAGGTAGCTCAGGCGAATTGTTCAGAATTCGCTCAATCTCTTTTACTCCTTCACTGATTCCAATTCCATCTTCCTGTTGAATGAGTGCAACAAGTGCCACCTCTAGATCATCTTTTCCTGCATACTCACCATAATCTTGGGCCAAGTAATCCACAATATCAACAGAAAAAACGCAATCATCACTGTCAGAAAACTTCATGGCATCATAAATATTAAATTTCACAACCTCACCATCAAATTCCATAGTGAGTGTGCCACTGTGAACTTCAATTTTAGTCATGAAAGTTTTCAAGAATGGTCTGCCTAACAAAATAGGGCTATTATGATCACCGTTTTCCATGTCTAGCACATAAAAATATGCAGGAAATACCAATTCATTTACTTGCACTAGCACATCTTCTACTAATCCCCTAGGGTATGCATTAGACCTATCAGCTAGTTGAATAACAATACCAATTTTGTTCAATGGACCAAGTTTCAAGGATGCATAGATAGAATATGGCATAACATTGATTGATGCTCCTAGATCTAACATGGCCTTCTCAAGTCTAACATTCCCTATGGTACATGGGATAGAAAACATACCTGGATCCTTGCATTTTGCGGGTAATTTTCGTTGGATCACAGCAGATACGTTCTCACCAAGTTCCACTTTTTGACAACCCTTTAGTGTCTGCTTTCTCTTTGCTGTGCACAGTTCTTTCAAGAACTTTGCTTATCGAGGCACCTGCTTAATAGCATCTAACAACGGAATATTCGACTCATATCTACGAAAAGTCTCATAAAGATCCTTTATCCCTTCATCTTTTCTAGATTCCTTAAGTGCTAAGGGAAAAGGGGCAACAGGCTTATATTCAGAAAGTGGAGGAAACTTACCTCTTGGCGCGTCTCCCTTGGTTGCTTCGCCATCAGTCACCTTCGGTTCTTCTTGTGGCTTCTCCTTGGGTAAAGCCTCCACTTCTTTCTCCTTGACCTTCAACTCCTTCCCATTCCTTAGAGTGATTGCACTTGTGTTTTCTCTTGGGTTTGGAATTGGTTGAGAAGGTAAAGCATTGGAATGCTGTGCTTCTAGTTTATTAATGGCGGTGGCGAGCTGTCCCATCTGGGTGTTCAAGTTTTGGATACTTGCTCTTGTTTCCTGTTGAAAAGCTACAGTATTAGTTGCAAGATCCTTAACGTTATTTTCAAGAAACTCACGTGGTGTTGGTATCTGAGGTCGCTGCTGTTGTTGAGGGTATGGTGGCCTATAAGCTTGATTGTGCGATGGTGCTTGAGGCCCCGATTGATTTGCTTGAGGATTCTCATATCTTAAATTTGGATGATCCTTCCAACCAGGATTGTATGTGTTGGAATAGGGATCATATTTCCTCTGTGGTGGTCCAGGAAATCCTCCAGTAGCATTGACATGTTCCACCGATTCTTCTTGAAGAGTAGGACACGTATCAGTAGCATGTCCCACAGCAGCACAAATACCGCATGATTTTGCAGTCTGTCCATTCCCTACAGCCATCTGACGCACAAGAGATGTTAATTCAATTAATTGTTGTTCAAGAAAAGAGACATTTACCTCGATGTTCTTCTTTGGTACATGCTCATTCCCGATGGTGTCTAATTGTTGAGAATTGGCAGCCATACTCTCTATCAGATTCCTCGCTTGTACCGGAGTCTTGTCCACAAAAACTCCTCCACTGGCTGCATCAAGCATACTCCTGTCATGATGTAACAAACCTTCATAGCAAAATTATATCAATTGATTTTCACTTATCTGGTGCTGCGGACAGCTAGCATAAAGCTTCTTGAACCGCTCCCAGTACTCGTGCAGTGATTCTCCGGAGTATTGCTTGATTCCATATATTTCTTTATGCTGGGAAATATTTCTCCAGAAAGATCCTTTTCATCTCCGTCCACGTTATGATAGAACCAGAGGGCAAGTAATATAGCCAATCCTTAGCAGCACTCTTCAAAGAGAAAAGAAAAGCTCTCAGCTGAATTTTCTCCTATGTCACTCCATGGGGCTTCATACTCGTGCAAACCACATGGAATTCCATAAAGTGTTTATTCGGGTCCTCACCTGCAAGACTATGAAAGGAAGGTAATAAGTGAATTAATCCAGATTTAAGCTCAAAAGTAGTATTATTTTCTAGTGTGGGAAAAGTAATGCATAAAGGTTGTTGATTGGGATCAGGAGTGCCCAATTGTCTAAGACTCAGGTTTGCATTAGCAGCCATATCTTCTTCTTCTGGAAAAGCAGCTCGAGCAGCTACCTCTTGTTGTTGTCTACAAAGTTCTCTTCTTCGCCCGTGCAAAGTTCTTTCAATCTCCGGATCGTAGAGAAAGTCTTCTTCAGCAAAATCACCTGAAAGCATGAACAACAGAGAACTAGAAACAAAGAAAAGAGACAAGAGTGAGATAAAACAGAACAAAATAAAAAGAAATAGAACACAATAAATTAAACACCATTCCCGGAAACGACGCCAAAATTTGGTGGCGCTAAGTCGTGTCGCACCCAAATTAACCCAGCTCAAATTAACAATGAAAAATGTAGTAGTGCAAGTAGGGATCGTTCCCACGAGGAAAGGTAAATTCACTGTGTTCTAAATAAACAAAGAGGGGATTTTGAAGTTTGAGATTAACTACTGAAAACTTTATCAATTAAAATAAATATGATCACTAGCATGCAAGATTGAAAATTAAAATAGAGAAATCTATAAGATACGAGACTTGGTATCAGTCGACTACACCCTTGATATTCATTCATTCAATCATCGATTCCCTAAAAATAATTAATCCTATCAAATATTCATCATTGGAAACCAAATTCCTGTTTCACCTTAAGTTTAGTTAATCAAAAAACAGCATTCTAAATTAACCCTTACCAATAAATTAACCCGAATTCCAGCGATCTAGATTTAAATTTACGGTAGCATTCAAACTAGTAAAACTGACGAACCTAGACAACACAAACACCAGCGGTTGTATTTAGCCTAGTCAATATTTGATCCTAAAATTTAATAAATTCAACAGGAGAAATTATCAAACGTAGTTGCTTTGAAAATTAGTTAATTCAAACAATTACGGATTCGAATTCTGATTTAGCTATAGCTTGTAAGACAAAATCCTAAGATGGCCAATCCTAAATCTCGCATACAACCATGAAAGAAAACAGATCAAAAATTGATACTTAATAAGAATTAAACACTGCAAATCGAATCTCATGAATAAATTGTATCAAGGTTTCGTATCCCTCAACCAAGTATGAAGGTTTAGCTACAACGATTCATCACAAAATCAATAAAAATTCAAAGAAGAGAAGAAAAATAGAGAAAAAATTGAAAGAACAAAACCTAGCCGCCTTAGAGGTTGTCCAAAATCTGATAATAATCCCTCAAAAACGGAATTAAAATCCTAATAAAAAGCCTCGAGTCCAAAATAAAAGAGTTTCCAAAATTAAAAAAAATCTTCCCGAACAGCCTAGCGCGCTCGAGCGCATTGAGTATGTCCGCTCGAGCGCGTCAAAATATGCGGACTCTTTGTTTTGAAACTTCTCGGCCGCGCTCGATCGCACGAGTACATCCGCTCGAGCGCGCGGAAAATTGAGTGCTCACTGCCTTCAAAATCCAAATGCTGCACTCGATCCTATGAGTACGTGGGATCGAGCGCAGGAGTTTTGGCCAACATTCTGCCTTCCTTTCTTCAACTTGAAATCCCCTACACATTAAACCCGGGGAATATGTTATGAATGTAAATGCATGCAAAAGACAAAACTAAGATAAAACATGAACAAAAAAAAAATAAATGCATGCAAACTACTAACAAAATAACGACAAAATATGCAAACAAAACACGACTATCAACATGTAGAGAGACTTGGACGGGAGTATGCTTTCATTGATACGTGTTTCGATTAGAAGCTTCATGCTCAAGAAACGAATACTAGTACGATGATTTTAAATAATGTATTGTTGTAGTTGTAAACAATATTTCAGTTGCAATGAATCATCATAATCCAGTTGTATCATTTCAAGTTATTGGTTGTATATTTTGTTGTATTTTGAATACTGTATGTATTAAATGGGATTGTAATAAAGAAGTTGTACATAACTTGAAGTAATGATACATGTATTATTTATCCAGAAATTTGTGAACGACTACGTTGATTTTCTAAGTTTGGCTTGGCTCTAGTTGATCAGTGTTCAACTATTTTAACTCATGGGTTTGGAGTAAGCCAGCTGTAACTGTTTGACTTGCGGTTAGTCTAAGCGTTTCCTAGGATTGACCTAGTTAGTCAGTGGACTATGTTAGTGTCAGTGATGAGGTGATTCATCTGGAGGCATAGAAATATTGTTTGGTTTGGAACTTTGGGCTTTGTTCTAGGTTGTTTCTTTGGAACAGTAGTCTGTTTGACCTTCTTAAGGTTGAGAATTGCGATGATGTGATTTCATCGGGATACTAGGTTGAGTATATGCCGAGATTTGTGGACTATGACCATTACTAGACGTGATGGGGCGCGACCCTATGCCAGTGTTACTCTGGGAGTCTTTGTACTTTGGAGGTTGCCTGGGAGCCTTCGTGCTTCAGGATAGGCGGTGGGAAAGCTTCTCAGTATAGAGTCTTGGTAACAGTCACGACGGGGTATGACCTTGGATTAGGTATCAGTGGTTTAGATATCTTCTGACTGTCGTCAAAGATATTGGTTTGGAGTTCTGCCGTAAGGACCAGTCTTGGAGGGATTTCCTTGACGAGTGCGTACTCTGAGCAGATATTTTTAGTCTATGGGATACTGTTGGACTAGTGGATCTAGTCGGTGATTGGATTCTCTTGTGATAGGGGATATCCAGGAGATGGATTTGTGAACTGCCTGGAACATTGACTCGGGGTAAGTATTTTCCAGCAATGATGGTTTCCTTCAGTAATGGATTATATCTGATGCTAAGGATTGTACATGACTATTTGGGGCGTGAGGAAAGCGTGACTTATGACAGTGTACACTTGGTGGTGATTCCAGGTGGAACATCGTGGTAGGTTACCTCAGTATTGATTTGTTGCAGTCTTAGCAAGAGATATAATTATCAGGAGCATGTTCAACGTTAGTTGGAATCTTTCGGACTTGTATTGCGTCTTGGGTTTGGCAAGTCCTAATGATCATCTTAAATGAATATAGACAAAGGATAATATGTCTAGACGGGTGTAGGCTTAGCACTAGTTACTACTTGTAGCTGTTGTTTGACTCTGTCAGAGATAGAGTATTGAATCAGGTGTGATTCTTTTGACTCCCAGTATTTGGGATTAGCGGACGTGTGGCGGTGAGATCATCGATATTGATCGATCCATGAGAGTATACGTAATTGTCTGATTAGGGTTGATATTTTCAGGCAGAGCGAGAGCCACAGTAGATCAACTTGATCGATCAGATTATTCCAACCGGTGCTGAGTTGGGATATAGAGAATCAGGAAGTACTTGGGATAGTACTAGAAGCATGGTATTCTTAGATGCAGCGACTCAATGCATTTAGAGAATTCTCTAGTTGTTAAGGATCTCCAGGAATGCGGGAATCGGGACTATAGGGTTCTGCGGATCATGAAAATGGTCAGAGGTTGGTTCTTGTGATCATAGTTCGTTGAAAGCGTTGCTGAGATTACCATGGACGGATTTTGATCTGAGCATTGCTTGGTGCTAGCAATGATTGATCCAGTTTGCGGAAATAGTAATCAGTGATTGTTCCAGGATTGTCAGCGAACAATTTTGGGGACTATTAGTCCGAGTGTTCTCTTGGGTGCTTCCAGCAGATTTCTCAAGAGTTGTTCTTGAGAGGCGATTCGACAAGTGCTTACGGATTTCAATGAGCATTAGCAGGTTAGCATTAGTTGTTTCATGGGATGATACAACAGCTGGGACTTGTGTTTCTGAGTCTGGCGGGAGTGTTGTCACTGATATCCCAGTGCGTTCTGATATGCTATGTCATTGAGAGGTTGAGATAGCAGTATTGCCGCTAGTATTGATAGTCTGTGTGGGATCAAGGTGAACCAGTTTGGTATCCTAGTTAGTGAGTCAAGGATTTTCCGTTATCTAGTACAGGATAACCAGAATCATTTTTGTCGATACTATCTCTAGTGACGAGATGAGGTAAGCGTTCGATATAGACTACTAGTGCTGAGGATGGTGTTAGTCCATCTGAGAGTTTCATCAAGATGGTAGTGAATTTTGAGGCGATGACCTCAAAGAGTGCGTTAAGACAAGAAATTGTGTACAATGATTTTGTCACAATTGGGGTTAGTAGACAGAGATTTTGTCATCTGTTTACTTAGTTGGTGTTCTTTGGGAACATTCGCCAGCATCGGGCAGGGTAAGTACTGAAGGTATGTGCTATGATGCCAGGAATTGTCAGGATTTGGTTGTTATCCATGGCAGGATGACTAATGTGATCGAGTAGATGCTATCTATGATAGCGAGATTTGGATCAAGGTTGATCGCAATCAGTCTGAGGATTTCAGATGGTTAGAGTAGAATCTAGATCGATTGTTTAGCGCTTTGCGATAACATCGAGGGATGCGATGTTATCGTTAGACCAGTGAGATACAATGTGTTGTATCTTTTTTTTTTCTCGTTGGGCAGCGATGGAGTTTGTGCGTGTCTAGAGATAGCTGATGACTAGTTACGATCTTAGCAGGAGTGTCATCACTAAGATTTGTAGGCAGTGTGGCTGATACAGTCGGCAATTTGAATCGAATGTGCCGTGTCGTTTATGGTTAACGATGGATAACTGACGGTAGTCAGTAGTGTTACTCAATTCTTGCAGGATTTCTGATAAGAAGGCAGTGATTGTCAGGGAAATAGTTTAAGGCGTACGAGTTTAGAATCAGCGCGGATTCTAAACAAAGTATAAGTTCTGATGTGGTTCAGTGATTAAACAAACCCTACCGATTTAGCGAGGTGGTTGTCGAAGGTTATTTGACCAGATGCTTCAAACCGAAACTATTGGTGGATTGGGCAAGTGGTCTATGTTATGTTCTCGAGGGTTACCCTAGATTTCGAGGACGAAATCTTTAAAAGGGGGGGAGGGGGGGAGAATGTAGTAGCCCGTATCCAGAATTAATGATTAATGAGTACTTAATCGTATGATCATGTTTAGATTAATTAAAACATGACTAAGGAAATTCCCAAGGGATTAACGGAGTCCGAAAATGAATCCAGGACACTCAAAAATGGTGGGAAAGGTTCGGGAGGACCGGACGACCCGAATTGAGTTCGGAGGATCCGAACGCAAACGGAGCCAAGGATCGGAGGCCCTGGGGAGTTTGGACGATCCGAAGTCCGATCGGACGATCCGAACTTGAGCAGGGACACGTGTGTTTGTATCATCGGATGGCTGACGTCATGGATGACGTAATACGGAGTCCGGACGATCCAAAAGGTGATATCGAACCATCCGAACAGTGTATGGGAAAGGTGTATGGTTGCATGCAATTGGTTGGACGCGTGGGGGAGATCGGACGATCCAATGAGGCAATTGGACGGTCCGAAGCAGATCGGACGCTCCGAAGGCATGATCGGACGGTCCGATCGTGTTCTATAAATATGGGGTCCGAGCTCCTCATTTGTGCGAATTTCGAATTCCTCTCCTTTGCCCGCATGGCTCTATTTTAGGGCTTTGGGTACTCTTATTTTAGATTTGGAGTAAGGAATATATATTAGCGTAGTCAGACAGTGTCTGACATAGTAGCGGAGCAGTGCTCGTGTAGTAGAGCCGTGCTAGAGGCTGTGGAGCTGCAGTAGGGGTGTGCCCCTAGTTGCGGGATAGTTGCCATCAGCGGGCTGACGACGGACGTAGTTATAGCTATGGTCTCCTTAAATTATTTAGGAGTACGCAGTAGCTTAGTTAAAGCTTTTAAAGTTTAATAGATGATGCATGGGTATTTGCATTGTAGAGTTGATGATAGGCTTGGAACCTAGAGTGGGACTACTAGGACTGCCTGTAGTAAGGTACGTAAGTACTGACTGAGATTGCCAGCGGATATGCATGCTTATATGTTGCATTTATGTGTTTGCATGTTATTGTTATTGATATATGGCATGTACATATCATCTTGTGCCTGTACATCTATACATCTTTTGAGATGAGCCACTTAGGGTTGCTCAGCCCTGTTCGGACGTTTGATATCGAGTACCCTTAGGTACTGGTACCTAGAGGACTCCGTGGTCCGCGTCCGAGATTCGGGAGTGAGTGGCCGCACATAGTGGTTAGCTACCCCGATGTGACGAGCTCATATTTCAGGCGTCAGTCTGAGCAGTTTGTATACAGTTATCTCTGATATGGATACCATGTCATTTGCATGTATAATATTTGTATGTTTATCCATATTTGCGTATTGAGCTTAGAGCTCACGTCCAGTATTTTTTATGTATTTGGACACCCTATTCGACGGGGCAGGTATAGGTGCATGATTGAGCACCAGGAGCTTGGAGAGGCCAGTGTTCCTTGAAGACAGCAAGATTAGCTGTAGGTTTTATTTAAGTTATTCGATTGAGTTGTATAATCGAATTTTTTTAACCGGTTGTATTCCACCGGTCTACTTGTATTTAAATCTTTCGCAGTAATTTATTTAATGCATGCTTAATTATGCTCTTAACTCTGATTAGGTAGTGGATCCGGGTAGGGTCGCTACACAACATAACTTATATGGGTTGTTTAATTGTTTATACGAGCTTCATCTATTGAAGGGCAGGAAGCAAGCGTTGTGACGGATTACATTCTTAAGGTAACAACTTGAAATTCGGCAAGAAAGATGTCTTTGAATAGCCTTTCCTTGTTAATTTTTGCCTCAAGATTAGCAAATTTGTTTAGCATCTCAACCAAGGAATCCTGCAAACCTCAAGTTATGGGTTCTTGAAGTGATTTTTTAGCAACAAGTGTGTCGTATTTATTTTATAACATTTATCGCCTTTGGCATTTTGATTTTCAGGGAAAAGGTGCATTGGCAAGAAGTTCTGAGGTGAAGAAAGCGAAACGGTCACCTTGTTTTTAATTTTCGTGATGATTTCTTGGGAATTTGCTGTTAGTTTTGCTTTAAATTAGAATGCTTGCTATGTTTTTTCTTGAAAACAGTGTTTGTATTTTAAATTATTTAGAAGAGGTGTTTAATTTGATCATTTAGGATAAAGTTTGAATCTTGATACACGTAGGAGGATTTCTTTGCCATTTTTTTAAAAAAAACTTTATCTCTAGATAACATATGCTAGCTTTTGAATCAGATTTAAGTTTTTTATATTAATGTTATAATTTGTTTTCTCTTCCCAAATCCACATATGTACATGTAATATGTTTAAAAAAAAATTCGGTCAATTCAGTTGGAGGGAATAATAGAAAATAACTATGTTTGTGCTAGTTCATATCTCACATTTTTCACATGTTCATGTTATGGATAGATCAATTCAAGATGATAGAAGCGTTGATTCTTTTTTGTAGAACTACTAGGAAAAACTCTTGGGATCGGCTCATTTGGTAAAGTTAAAATTGCTCAACATACTTTGATAAGGCACAGAATTGCTGTCAAGATCTTCAACCGTAAGAAAATAAAGAACATGGATATGGAAGAAAAAGGTTTGTTAATCATTTAAGCAGAATATATTTTTCTTTACCGTCTGTTAATGGCATGGCAAAGTCTGGGGCAACTTGCATCTCCTAGAAGATAGCTTGGTCCTTTAGAATTCAATGGTTTCAAGACAGATCAATTTTCTTGGCTATAATATTATGGAGATGTGAACCAAAATACTGATTCTTCATTTTGAAAAAAAACAGATAATTTGTGAAGAACACGTGCCATAGAATCTCATTTCCAGTTAATATGAAGAACTTGTGTAATATAATTCATTGTTAGTGTTTGAAGATTTGATAATAGTAGTTGAATTATTTAAGATTTTTGTTGCTTGTGAATTTATTTGCTCTTGGAATATTTAAATCCTTGTAGGACGAAGCGTTGAAGTTAGCCTTTTGTTTAATAAGAAAACATTTTCACTCTTTAATCATTTATGATTCAAACACGATGTGGACTGGTGAGCAGAAACTGCGGTACTCCAATGTATCAGAGGACATCGAACCTGAAGATAATGACTGTTGGCACCCAAGCCTATAAATAAGCATCAAGATCAGTTTTGGAAGCTCTATCAAGTCATACACTCGAACTCGCATTATTGAACATCAACCAACAATCTTTCAAAGTTCATCGAGCTAAACTGATCAAGAACTCAAAGCACACATTCGAAGATATTATCTGATCACTGAATGATAACTTTGTGAACCTGTAATCTAGTTGTAAACACTTTACATTAAATTCAGTCTAGGACTGTCTTTGTTGCTGTATTTTCTAGGAGTTCTGAGATAGGTTGTGTGGTAAGTCTTAGTCTTGTATCGGGATTTTGCAAATGGTTGTAAAATTCAAAATCTTCTAGTGTAAACCTTCCTGCTGGGAAGAAGCGGTGACGTAGGAGTATTTAATTCTCTGAATATCCAGAAATATCTGATCGTGTTCTTCATTTCAATTTACTTCATATTTTTAGTCTCGTATTCATTTTTCTGGCTTAGTGTTCAGAATCTATTTATTGGCATCTTCCGCACATTTCATCTTTTTGTGAACTTACATCGACGGTCAAGAAGGAAAGAAGCCAATCGCCAACCCGATTGAGTTTTAAGTTTTCAGTCTTAATGAAATTTTCAGTCTTAATGACTGTTGGCACCCAAGCCTATAAATAAGCATCAAGATCAGTTTTGGAAGCTCTATCAAGTCATACACTCGAACTCGCATTATTGAACATCAACCAACAATCTTTCAAAGTTCATCGAGCTAAACTGATCAAGAACTCAAAGCACACATTCGAAGATATTATCTGATCACTGAATGATAACTTTGTGAACCTGTAATCTAGTTGTAAACACTTTACATTAAATTCAGTCTAGGACTGTCTTTGTTGCTGTATTTTCTAGGAGTTCTGAGATAGGTTGTGTGGTAAGTCTTAGTCTTGTATCGGGATTTTGCAAATGGTTGTAAAATTCAAAATCTTCTAGTGTAAACCTTCCTGCTGGGAAGAAGCGGTGACGTAGGAGTATTTAATTCTCTGAATATCCAGAAATATCTGATCGTGTTCTTCATTTCAATTTACTTCATATTTTTAGTCTCGTATTCATTTTTCTGGCTTAGTGTTCAGAATCTATTTATTGGCATCTTCCGCACATTTCATCTTTTTGTGAACTTACATCGACGGTCAAGAAGGAAAGAAGCCAATCGCCAACCCGATTGAGTTTTAAGTTTTCAGTCTTAATGAAATTTTTGTGGTGTATTCAAATCCCCCCTCCTCCCTCCACCTCCCTCCCCCCCCCCCCCCCCCCCCCCCTCTCTCTCCCAAACGGATCCTATCAAACATCCTAATTTTAGCTTCCAATTCTTGTTTTATTTACATCAAACTAAAAGAGTTATTTGAACCAAATATCCCTGTGAAATATTGAAAATGCACACTTTTTCTCTGTAAAATTTTAATAGGCATCTTCAACCCTAACCTTTTATAAAATTAGCACATGCGCCCCTTAATATAAGTGATTATTGCGCAAGCGTCCCTCATGCGACTATACAAATATTTTGATATTTTTTAACACCAAATACCCCTATGAAATATTAAAAATACCTGTTTGATCCCTTGAAAATATAATTTTTAAATCTATTCAACCCATAATACATAATATTTATTAAGATCCAATTATAAAATATTTACCAAACATTTTTCTTTTTATTAATTTTTATTTTTATTTTAAATTTATTATTCTTAATTAATTTGTTTCTAAAAAATATTATTACTTTATCTTGCTATCATTATTTATTAAACATACTTCGTGTTTCCAACTTCTCGATTAAACATGCATTCATAAACAAAGATTTAAATACCTAAAAGTACCAAAATGATAAGTTCATGCATATTACTTTTAGATTTAGGACTATATAGTTTTGAACCAAAATAAATTTTCCGAAAAGATGCATTGCACAATTTGCAATAAATAATAATACATAATTTTTTATTAAGATCCAATTATAAAATATATATCAAAAATTTTTCATTTTACTAATTTTATTTTATTTAAATTTATTATTCTTAATTAATTTGTTTCTAAAAAAATATTATTACTTTATCTTGCTATCATTATTTTTTTAAACTCACTTCGGTTTCCAATTTCTTCATTAAACATGCATTAATAAAACAAGGATTTAAATACCTAAAAGTATCAAAATATTGAACCAAAATAACAATTTCATGCATATTACTTTTCGATTTAGTACTATATAGTTTGAAAAATCTAAATTTTTCGAGAGGATGCATTGCACAATTCGCAGTAAATAATGATATTTATTTTATTAAACTCACTTCGTGTTTCCAACTTCTCTATTAAACTTGCATTCATAAATAAGAATTTAAATACCTAAAAGCACCAAAATATTGAACCAAAATATGCATGAACTTATCATTTTGGTTCAATATTTTTGTACTTTTCGGTATTTAAATCAATGTTTATGAATGCATGTTTAATGAAAAAATTGAAAAAACGAAATGAGTTTAATAAAATAACGAAGTGAGTAATAATATTTTTTCTACAAACAAATTAATTAAGAAATAATCTTAAAATAAACACAAAAAATCATAAAATGAAAATTTTGTGGTAAATATTTTATAATTGGATCTTAATAAAAATTGTGTATTATGGGTTGAATAGATTTAAAAATTATACTTAAAAGGTCAGGGTTGAAGATGCCTATTAAAATTTCACATGAAAAAAATATACATTTTTAATATTTCATAAGAATATTTGGTGCACACAAGCTCTTGATGGGAAGGAACTAGAGTTCTATGCATGGGAAGGCGACTCTCTGTTATTGCAGGATGTCCTCTGGGACAGGCTAAATAAGATCGTCAAAGTTTGTCCTGCAATTTCTAGTCATTCTTGTCACTATTTTCACATTTGTTGTGCCCAAATGCAATGATCTTGTATATTATGTTATACCATTAGTTCATGGGTTTTTTACACGATTTTTTCAGAGTTGGAGAACAGAGGAGAAGAGTAACTGCCTCGAACAAAGTGAGAAGTCATTCAAGTGGCTTTTTTTTTTTATTATTATTACAAGAGATATCATGAAGTTAAAAAATATTTTTTTACTGATCATTGGAGAGAGCTTTTCGTTTGTAGTGTTGTTTTATTAATGTCGTTCGTTGTCATTTTATTGATTTATTATGAAATTTTTTTTAGAATGTCGTAAAAATTATTTTTTAATGTTGAAAAATTGTATATTAAATTTTGTTTTTGAATTTTATATTTTAAATTATTTATAATGCTAGAAAATTTTGTATTTAGGCAGTTGATCATTAGCTTAATCTGAAATCGGGATACTACATTCAAATACATCAATTCACACAATTGAACCCAATAGGCAATATGATTTAGAAATCAAGAATTTAAAAGTAAACCAAAAACGCAAACTAATTAGAAGAGAAAACATACAATAGTACTTTTGAACTTTACTCAAAATGTAACTACAATTTATTCAATTTTGTTAAAAGCTTCACCAAATTTAAAACCAACATGCACATTCTCAGCCAAAGTAGTTGAGTATATCCTGGACGAAACTGATCTGAGTATTATAAGAAGATCCACCTTCTTCCAAAGCCAGCCTACTTTCCTTGTGCATTTTCCTAACCTTCTCCCTCACTCCACTACTACTCCCCATCAGCCGCTGTATCACACCCTCTATCTCCTCCCATCCCACTAAATCAGCCTTGGAATCACTCCTGTAGTCGACCCTGATCGCCTCCGCCATCCCCGATTCCTTCACCACCTGAAACGCATTCAACTGCTGCTCCGCACGCAGCGGAAAAGTCGCCACCGGCACCCCGCACCACACGCTCTCCAATATGGAATTCCAGCCGCAATGCGACACGAATCCTCCCACCGCGGGATGCGACAGCACCGCCATCTGTGGTGCCCATCCTATCACCTTCCCTCTCCCTTTAGTCCTCTCCAAGAATCCTTGAGGCAATACATCATCCAAGTTTTCATAATCCGTCGGGAGTTGCACTTGCATACTCCCTTTTGGCGCTGGCTTCCTTACAGACCACAGAAACCCGTGCCCGCATCTCTCTAATGCACACGCTATCTCCTTTAACTGCGGCACCTCGAAAGTTCCTCTGCTTCCAAAGCAGAGGAAAGTAACAGAGGAATCCGGTTGAAGATCCAGCCATTTCTTGATCTCGTCAGCTTCATCGGACTCGGAGCTTCCGATTTGATGGTTTAAGTTGAGTATGGGTCCTATTGGGTAGATTTTTGGTGCCTTCCCATTTGACAAAGATCGAATAGCATAAGATTCGAGCTCATAAAAAGTGTTGACCAAAACACCTTTGATTCTTGAAAATCTTTTAAAACAATCAAACGCGCCATCGCTTAAGGGGCCTTCTCTGACCGCTTCCCCAGGCAAGACCTTCGCAGGAACTTTAATGGACATACAAGGCACAGACAACTCGGCGTCGGAGTTTTCGTACTGAGTGAGGTCTTGATTGTGTTCGAATTTAAGAGATGTTAGATGGGAAAACACGCCAAGGAAACTCGCGCTGGAAGAGCAGAAAACGTAAGACGGGAGGCCGAACTCATCCGCAACATCGATGAATTTAGTGCAGAACATGTCCACGACTATCCCAGCGATTTGGGCCGAGGATTGTTGCACGAGCTCGGACAACACGTTTCTTATGCTGGGGATTTGATTGTCGATTAAATCGAATGAGAAGGTGTCTGATGCGGCGATATCTTGATTCGGGAGGTTGATTATGCGTAAAGAGGAGGTGTTGGGGTTAGGATCTGAAGAGATTTGTTGGGTGTAAGCATCGACGAAAATATTGTTTGGGATCGTCATGATGAGGAAGGTGATGGAGAGACGGTCGTCTCTTTGGAGGAGGAGCTTCGCCGCCTCCACGGCGGAGATCAGGTGGCTGGGCCCCGGTAAGGGGATGAACACGAGTTCTGTTTTCTTCATCGTGTGTGTGTTTGATGGATTGATTGACTAACTTGTGTTCTTTTTTTGTTTTTGTTTTTTTTTACGGTCAATTTCTTGTATTTTATTGCAATAATAATAGGTCTTTAGTTACAAGATGAATTAACCAGACAGAGAAGTCTCCAATCTTCCACACAAAATTGGAAGAGGAAGAAATAGAAAAGACATCAATCGAGTGAGCTACAACATTTGCCGATCGCCGAATATGAGTAAGGTTTGTGTTACTTAGAGAATCCAGAAGACGCCTAATATCAGTAGCAATGGATCCTGCATAACTAAGATCCTCTTCTGGCGTAGTGACTGTTTGCACCGCCAGAAGAAAATCTGAAGTGAAATGGTTAACCTGAAAGTTGTGAGTCTGAGCAACCTTAAAACCTTATTGAATTGCTAAGAGTTCAGCAAATAACACAGATTGAGGATTAACAATTTGACGACCAAAAGCCAATACAGGTTGTCCTTCATGATTACGAATGACCCCACCAGTTGCAAAAGAGCTAGTGTTCTCATTGTAGGCAGCATCTACATTCATTTGAAGATTATTCTCAGATGGGGCAGCCCATGTCTCAGGTGAGCTGCAATTAGATTTCTCAAATCCCACATCCAGGGCCATGCGTGCACTTTGAAATTCTTGAAGCAATTTCTCTCCCCAATCAGACAAAATCCCTTTTGTACCACTATCGTTCTTATGGATCAATCTTAATCTCTCATTCCAAGTGGCCCAAGTCCTCATTACAAATACCTCAAAATCATTCTTTTTAAGCTTTTGTTTAAACCAAAGAAATAAATCGAGGATATCCAAATGACATACCTGCTTTAACAACACCCAGAAACATGAATTTTTCCAGTTTTGTTTTATGAAAGGACACAGAAACAAAGCATGAGAAGTGGAGTCCTCCTGCGTCCTACACAACAGACACCAAACATTCACTGGTACATGATGCAACAGGAGATTTAGCTGAGTTGGAATGATATTATGAACCACCCTCCAACAGAATATTCGAATTTTAGGTGGTATCGGAAGAGCCCAAAGGAACTGCCACCAACTCTTTAATCGAGAACATGAACTCGAAACTGGTGAGTTGTAAAAACCCATCTCTGACTTATAACCCTCACGTACTGAATATCTACCTTTTGGGTCGAGAGGCCAGAATCGGAAATCCTGTTGTTGATCTGAGAAAGTTGGGATAGCCAATATTTCTTTTGCAACGTAAGGTGGAAATAACTGCTGCACCAGCTATGTATTCCAACCCCCATTTGCCATGAGGTACTTTACTTTTGAGTGTAAATCATGCTCTTGGATCATATTAACTCGGCCCCTTATTTTTGGAATCCATCTATCTTTTGAGATATCAATCTTGGCTCTATCTTCCACATGCCGACAAACTTCCTTTTCCAGCAAGGAACGCCAAAGGTAAGAAGGGTTACTACCAAGGCCAGCTTCCATAACATCTTGGTGACGAAAATATCTTGCTTTGAGAACACGTGCAACCAGCGCACCCGCGCCTAAGACGATAATCCATGCGCACATAATACAAATAAATAAAGAGATAGAGGATCTCCCTGGCGAAGGCCTCTACTGGGAACAACATTTCCAACAATATCACCATTAACAGAGAATGAGTACCTGATAGATCGCACACATCGCATTATCTTCTCCACCCAAATAGGTGAGAAACCCAACTTAAGCATCATACCCTCGAGAAAGCTCCATTCCACCCGATCATAAGCTTTGCTCATATCCAATTTGAGTGCTCCATACCCTTTCTGCCCCATTTTTCTGCTTCTAATCCAATGCAAAGCTTCAAAGCTGAGGATATTATTATCAGATATCAGTCGTCCTGGAACAAAGGCACTTTGAAACTCATTTATTGTTTGTTTGAGAACCTTTCTCAACCGATTTGTGAGGCACCGAGCAACTATTTTGTAACACACATTGCACAAGCTAATGGGTCTGAAATTCTTCAAAGTCATTGGAGTCTTTATTTTTGGTACCAGAGTAATAATTGTATCATTCCAATCATCAAGGCTCGCTCCATTATTGAGAATATTTAAGATAGCCTCGTGACTTCTACCCCAATAACATCCCAATATTTCTTGAAAAAGAAAATAGACATACCATCCGGCCCAGGAGCTTTATCTGGGTGCATATCCAGCATTGCCTTCTGAACTTCATCAGGAGAAAAGGTAGCACTGAGAGCAAAATTCATGTCATGATCAATAGTAGTAGCCACACAATCCAATATCTGGTTTATTTCTTCGGCTGTTGGATTAGTAGACGTTAAAAGATTATTAAAATAGTTCTCGATGATCTCATCCATCGTGTTTTTCTCTGTGAACCAATCACCATGAGCTGAAATAAGTCCACTGATATGATTTCTAACTCTCCTAGCCGAAGCACAAGCATGGAAGTATTTAGAATTCCTATCCCCTTGTGCAAGCCAAGTAACCCTGCTCCTTTGTTTCCAATACACTTCATCCTTGGTGAATAAATCCTCAACCTCTCGCTCAAGAGCACCAATTGTGGAAACCGATTTATGCCACAGCTCATGGGTTTTCAAGGTATTCAAATGTTGTCTCTTAAGCAGTATCTGTTTGGGAAGTTTGCCAAATCGGTCACCAGCCCAAAGCTTTAAAGTTTTCTTACAGTTTCGAAGGCGGATCGGTAAAGTCATAGTCCGGTTCTCCTTATCCCAACTTTTCTGAACCATCTCCTGACAGTCAGATTCAGTGGCCCAATGTTGCTCGAACCTCAGAACCGCTTGCTTCCGACCCAGTTTCTGCATCATTCCCCCTAGCTCCAAAAAAATGGGTCTATGATCGGAGTGATAAAATTCTAAAGAATACACCTTAGATGTTGGGTAAAGCAATCTCCATTTGAAGGAAGCCACATATCTATCCAACCTTTCAAAAATAAGATTACCAGTAGAACGACGGTTGACCCACGTGAAAAATTCTCCTTCACCATGAAGATCCTGAAGCGAGCACTCGTCCAAGACTTCTCGGAAAGCCCTAGTTTGCGACAGAGGTCTGGGATTGCCTCCAAATTTTTCCCTATCAAAGCAGATCTCATTAAAGTCGCCCCCTACTAACCACGGAAGATCACTTAGTTCGGCCATGCAAGATAAACGACGTAAAAGAGTCCCTGATACATGTCTATTGCAAGACTCCAGGTTTCCATAGAAACCAGTATATCTCCATAACTTCTCATCATGTTTAACCTTACAATCAATGTGACCAGGAGTATACGAAATAATTGACACACTCAAAGGTTCTTTCCACATGATCATCAGGCCACCTCTACGACCCTCACAATTAACAACAAAGAAGCCAGAAAAACCCAAAACATCTTTCCACCTATTACATTGGTAATCTCTCATTTTAGTTTCACAAATGAAAATGAGAGATGGGCTCTTATCAGCGACAAGGCGCTTAAGTTCTCGGAATGCTCTTGGGTTCCCAAGCCCCCGAGCATTCCATGTAATACAACTCATTGGGACCGGCGGGGCTGCTTAGCAACCACCGCCGATGAGATCATTTCATTCGTGTCATCATACTCCTCCAATAGGCGTTTCTTGTTTTGGCTAGAGTCCTCCCCCACGATTTCCTTTCCTTTTTCCTTAACAACCGTACTCTGGATGTCTGATTGTTGTCTCTTTTCACAGGCTCTCCTTTGCCAACCTCTAAGACTGCTTCCCAACTTGCTGGAAATCGGATCAAGTTTGTCTGTAAAATCCATTTCACACGTTCCATCTTTCTGTCCTAGCACCGTCGTATTATGTAGCCTGCCCACAGGTGTATTAAAATTCTCATCTTTCTCAAGAGCCAGAAACTTCCAGGATTTCTTCAATATTGACTCCTGTTCGGAACCCATATCATGATCATCCACTTTCGCGACATTGAAGGTGTTGCTCATAATTTCCTTTGGTAGGACAATGTGGGGTTGCAAAGAGCACATGGGCATGTCTTCCGAATCAGTCACATTTAAAATTGCATTAGTTGAACGTTGCGCCTTAGTAGAATAATCATTATCACCCTCATTCAATGCATCCCCACCAGTAGGTGCAACTGTCTCTGTGCTATAGTTTGACAATTTTGAATTCCGGTTACCTTTATCTCCGCCGGCCGTAGAGGACTCCATATTATCCCCTGAGTGTCCTTCTGATTCCTCATTATTGATATTTTTACGAGGATCTGCAAACTTTTTCGGAGAAGACTGCCGAGCTCGAGCACCTCCTTTCGAATTATTTGCTCTCAGCCAAGTCCCGAAAGCCAATTTGCCTTTTTCCACAGGTGTAATAACACAATCTCTAAAGGCATGCCCCAAACATCCGCAGTTATAGCAAAAGTCCGGTAATCTCTCGTAAGCGAGAGGAACAATAATATCTTCAGTCTCATGTCCAAAGGAGATTTTGATGAATTTCTTTAGAGGTTTTGAAACATCAATACGAACCCGAAACGTGCAAACCTTCCCGTAGAAAAACCATCCACTCGAGAGTCTATCTCTTCCACCATACCAATCTGACTTTCCACTTTCTGGAGAATATTTTTATGCATGCAGGCTAATGGCAAGTTGTAGCACTGAATCCATGAAATAAATTTCATGGTTCTTGGATTCTGCATTCCTTTGGGTTCTACGAAAATGACCAAATCACGGAAAAAGTTCCATGGACCTCCATTGAGAGCCCGTTTTCTATCTTGTGCCACATGAAAATCTAGCACAAATATGTTGTCACCCATAGGACTTGTCTCCACAGTTTTTATCGCTTGAAGAATACGAGGCATCTGTTGTTTAAAGGATTCCGGGTTGATCATCTTTGGAGACAGCACCTTAGCCACCAAACAATTTGCATCTCGTTGTTTACCAATTGCAAGATCGCCATCATCTAGGGTGAGAGTCCCTCCATCATTTTGTTGTCTGGAGATCTTCAATTCTGCCACCAATCTAGAAACCTCATCAGGATCCATGAATATCAAAGAGAAAAAACGATCACCACTCTCTTCAATAGTGTCGATAATGGAAACCTACAGTAAGCGTAGGAAGAAAGCCCTACAGTAGCGTAGGAAAATTTCTACAAGTCACTCGCATGAAACTAGCGAGAATGTTAACTTTAACAAATCAATATTTTTGTGATCTTATCTGACTAACTTGTGTTCTTGATATTGTCTTCCGATTTCATTTCTTTTTTTTTTTTTTTTTTGTAGTTGACACGTATATTACTTAAACCTTGTAATTTCTTAATATAATATTTATATAGAAAACATTCTCATTAATTTCTACTATTGAAAAAAATAATCAAAAGTCTATTTCTTCTTTGAAAAACAATTTCCATTTCCCCCACATTTTAACATCTTTGTCTTTGATTGGAAAATTCTCACGTGGGTGGCCGACGAGGGACAAGCCTTTGAAGATGGACGAGCTGACGTCGAGGTCTGAATGACTAACTTTGGCTCGAGTATGTGTTGAGGTAGATTTATTCAAGCCATTGCATCATAAAATATTCATTGGCATGGGTACAAATAATATTTTGAAGCAACGTGTTATTTACGAGAACTTGTCGAAATACTGTGGAGATTGCTGCCATGTTGGTCACAGTGTTGATGAATGTTACGCTAATGGAAAACACCCATAATCCCAAGACAGTTTCTAATAATGCTGATTTGCGGACTGTGTTAAAAAAAAAAAGAACAGGTTGTTCATGATGATCAGGCAATGAAAACACAACAGTTGGGAGCTCTTAGGCTGGAATGGATTAAGGTGGGATCAAAAAAGGGAAAGGAAAAGATTGAAGTAGATCATGTTGCTGATCGAAGCCCCGTGAATCTGCGGGGCTCTGTTGTTTCGAACATATTTGATCCTTTATTGGTTGATCTAGATGAAGATTCTTTTGTTTCACAAAGAGAGGTCTCCTAAAACAAGCATATTCCTGAATCCAACAAGTTTAGAAAGACAAAATATGCAGGGATTTGGTCTGGTCATTGGGAGAATGGCAGATATATTGAAGATGGATTGGATGGTAGCAATCAGGGTGATACTTCGGGTGATAATGAGATTCATGTTCTGCATGTTGAGCAAAAGGATACTCACTTGGATGACCATGCTAATCATGTGCATGAGGAAGAAGTTGATAAACACACGGCACAGTCACATGATTTGGAGAAGAATTCTGTTGTCATTTGTGACGCGGGACACCAGTTGGTTGATCATGGTTAAGAGTATTTCAGGGATACTGATCCTAGTACAGATGATTGGGTGCTTAAAACTCTTACCATTACCGAAACCATAGAGGAAGGGAAGCCTACATCTAAGGGGGAAGTGTCGGTAAAGTGGGGTCCTGGTCGCCCTCCAAAACAGAATAAATTGGTGCCTCCTTTGGGGAATAGAGGTAACCATAATGACCGATTAAAATTAGGTTTAAAATATTTATAGTAAGCGTACTAGGTCAAGTTATAGTAAGTGGAAAATGAGTTCAAGTATCGATCCCACAGAGATTGTAGTTAATTCTCAGGAATTAAATATTTAGCTTAATCTAGACAAAAATAATAAAAAGGGTGCGATGAGCTGAATAAAAATAAAAATAACAAAAATAAATAATTAAAAAAATAGCTAAGAACTAAGGGTAAGGAAAAATTCTATTAAACAGAGATAACCAAGACACACGAAGGTACCGAACAAATCATGCAAACAAGTGGCAAAATCTAAGATCCAATTTTAATCTAAATCACATCGAATTCTCATAATTTTTTTAATAGTCTATGTTTAGAATTTGTTAAATCTATTCAAATTATGACGGATTAATTTTTATAATTATAATCAGACTCAAATGCATTAGGAACTATGAGAATTCAGTTTTCACCAAAGTCACATACTGAAACCAAATACTATTTCTAGTCGGTTTAACCATATGTCAATTATTGGAGTGATCGAAATCAATTCCTAATTTTTCGACTCAGAATCAATTGACATGAAAGTAAATAATTTGCGAAATTATTCACAAGACAAAATATAAATCCAACAATCAATAATTAAATATAAATCAAAAAAATCCCAAATCAACATCCATATGTTCAACATAAAATTTTTTCTGCCCAATCTCGCGAATTGGTTGAATAAAAACTACTCAAATAACGAAAATAATATTCAACAAAAGTTTAATAATCTAAAGAAGAAAGGAAGAAGAACTCGAATGGAGCGTTCTTCAATCTCCAAGCCTCCGCCCTAGCCGCCTCACGTGTTGTCCGTGTCTCCTCTGATATCTCCCTTTTATATGGCTTTTAAAGCCCATAAAATAAAGCTCGGAAAGTGGAGAGTTTTAATTTCCGAAATCTTTATTTTTTTTGATTTGCGATCTTTCGCTGGAGCGGCAAGAAGTTGCGCTCGAGCGAGAGATGTTCTGCCACAAATTTTCTTCCGCACAGAACAGGCGCAGCTGCGCAACTTTCAAGCGCATAAGCGCTGGATTTCTTTTCTTTAGTCTGCGCAGATGCGTCTTTCATGCCACAGATGCATCTCTCATCTTCTCCTCAATTTGCGCAGATGCGCAACGTCATGCCTTCACAACGCAGATGTGCTTCTCTTAAGCGCAACTGCTCATCATCATTCATCTTCAAATCTCTCCAAAGCGCAGAAGCGCTCATTCATGCGCAGTTGCTCAATTCCATCAATTCACTTCGTATAAGCGCAGAAGTGCAGCTAGGCCACGCAGAAGCGCAACTGTCTTCCTTCAATTCATGCGATGCTGCTCCTCTTGTAGAGTTTCTTCTCTACCCTTCTTTCATTATTTTATTGTGCGCAAAACTCTTTTAATTTTCCATTTTTCCTACAAATAAAACCTAGAGAGTGAAATGCATACACATGAAATAAAACACAAAAAAAACATATAAAACAATATGAGCATGCCAAATAAACCTAAAAATAACACAAAATAATGCATACAAAATGCACTTATCACATAATAAGCAAGCTACTACCTCCTCTTATGATATTTCTCAATGAGTAGTATGATATGGAATGTTAGGGGGATTGATAATAAATCTTCTCAGAGAAGGATTAAGTTCCTGAAAGAAACAAATCCACTTCTTTTCCAGGAGATCCTGGAACCTATGCACCAACTTGATCAAGAATGGAGAAATAAATGATTTGATTTTTCTTCTGTGTTAGCCAATATCAATAATAAGATTTGGTTCTACCATAACTTAGAGGTTTCGGTTACTGTGGTGTATTACCATGATCAGTTTTTGCATTTAAAGCTTGCTTCTAGGATTTTTCCGACGGATATCTATCTTTTTGTTGTTTATGCTAAATGCGATAGGAGTGAACGTCGATTTCTTTGGGAGAGATTACTGCACTATAAACCATTATATGGCTGCCCCTGGGTGGTTGGCGGAGATTTCATCGTCATTGCAGACCCTCTTGATCATTCTCTTGGTTCTGTCAGTCGGTCGGGTGGCATGCATGAGTTCTCAGATTTTATTATGTCAACTGGTTTGTCTAATGCAGGATTTGTTGGCTCCAGATTTACTTGGACAAATATGCGAGTGTGGAAACGACTTGATAGAATTCTCATTTCCTCCAATTGGGCGGAATATTTAATCTCTTTCAAGGTTGAGAATTTGCATCGCGGCTCATCAGATCACTGTCTGTTGCATATTTATGTGCCTTTATTGCCTAAACCAGTGAGTTCTTTCAAATTTTAGAATATGTGGTTGCTTCACCCTGATTTCCTGCAGACAGTTCGATTGAACTATAATAACCCTTGTTCTGTGAGGGGTTTACATCGACTAGTGGTGAAATTAAAAATGTTGAAGGCGCATCTAAAATGGTGGAGCAAGGAGGTTTTTGGTAACATACATGATAAAGTTATGGCCCTGGATTTGATGGCTGCCCAAGAAGAGGTGGAGTTGGAATTGGAGCAATCTGATTGGACCAGGACAGCACACTCGCATGCTCAGATGAATTTGTCTTTGTGCTTAGCCATGGAGGAAGCTTTCTGGAAACAAAAAACGTGTGCTAAGTGGATAGCGGAAGTGAAAAAAAAACACCAGTTTATTTCATAATATGGTTAACAGGAGGAGGTCTGGGAATAAAATATTTTGGATTTGGGAGGATGGAGCTCGATGCAAATTCAAGATTATGGGATTCTCTATTTGAGAACCTTCAGACTGGAGAACAATCGGTCCTCAATAGAGCTAACTTCGGGCATATTACTCTATTGGTGAATTTTGATGATAACAATATTTTATAGGCGCCTATCTCGGAGGAGGAAGTATTGGAATATGTTAAATCTATTAATGAAGAGAGTGTTGCTGGTTCGGATGGTTTCTCAGCTAGTTTTTATAGAAGATGTTGGGATATCATTAAGATAGATCTCATGAAGTCTATCCAGGAGTTCTGGCAAGGTTCCCCGCTGCCTGTGAGCCTTACAACAACAACTCTTATTTTGACACCTAAAAGTGATGATGCGCAAAGATGGAATTATTTTAGACCCATCAGTTTGTGTAATGTGAGTAACAAGATTATTACCAAAATTATCACCATGCGTTTGCGGCCTATTCTGGCTAGTATTATCTCTCCATCTCGGAGTTGGTTTTATTGTGGAAGATTGGTATCCGATAATATTTAATTGCTCAAGAGATGGTTCATCACCTTAACTATCGATCAAGGGGAGGTAATATCATTTTGAAGTTGGATATGTCTAAAGCATATGATAGAGTTCAATGGGATTTCCTGATTAAGTTGCTGCAGGAATTTGGTTTCTCGAAATGGGCCTGTAAGCAAATTTTGAGATGTGCCAACAACTGCTGGTTCTCTGTCAAAATAAATGGAATGCTATCTAGCTTCTTTCATTCGAACAGGGGCCTTAGATAGGGTGATCTATTATCCTCGCTCCTCTTCGTTCTTGCGGCAAATATTTATCTCGGGGTTTGGACAATCTTTTTACACGACACAAATCCGTGAACTTTCATACGGCACGTTCATTTCAGCTCTCTCACTTGGCGTATGCAGATGATCTTATCATATTTTCGAATGGAGCAGCCCCTAATGTCAGAATTCTACGCAAGTTTCTTTATCATTATGAGTAGTGCTCTGGACAATTGATTAGTAATGACAAGAGTGTCATTATCACTGCTAAAAGCTGTTCGACAGAGAAAAGTTGTCAATATTTTTCAATTACTGGATTTGTGGAAGGAAATTTACCCTTCAGATATCTTGGTGCGCCTCTTACATGGGGCCTAGGAAAAGCTCTTATTTCTCTAAAATCATTGCTAATGCCAACCAAAAACTTCAGGGTTGGGAAACCCGCACTTTATCTATTGGGAGCCATGTTGTTTTAATCAAAGTATGCTTTGTTCCATGCCCATTTATCTTTTCCAGGTAAGAGGCGCACCAAGATATCTGAGGGGTAAATTTCCTTCCAAAAATCCAGTAATAGAAAAATATTGACAACTTTTCTCTGTCGAGCAGCTTTTAGCAGTGATAATGACCACGCTGTGCCTTCCTATTTCAGAAGGTGGTTTGGGAATCGGTCAGGGTTTCTTTTCATCAACTTCAATCTTGAGGAGGAAATGGCTCGCTTATGGGGCAAGGGGCGATGATTTCTCCAATGAAATTTGCTTCGAGTATTCAAATGGACGTCTTCGTTTGATTATCAACGTGAATGCTCTATCGTTCCGGTTTGGGTGCACTTTTTGGACCTTCCAATCTCCTTATTTGATAAAAAACACCTGTTCTCAGTGTCCAATCTTGTTGAAAAACCTTTGAAGATGGACGAGCTAACATCGAGGGCTAAAATACTAACTTTGGCTCGAGTATGTGTTGAGGTAGATTTATTCAAGCCATTGCATCATAAAATATTCATTGGCATGGGTACAAATAATATTTTGGAGCAACGTGTTATTTACGAGAACTTGCTGAAATACCGTGGGGATTGCTGCCATGTTGGTCACAATGTTGATGAATGTTACGCTAAAGGTAAACAACCCAAACCTGCTCCCAAGACAGTTTCTAATAATGCTGATTTGCGGATTGTGTTAAAAAAAAAAAAAGAACAGGTTGTTCATGATGATCAGGCAATGAAAACACAACAGTTGGGAGCTCTTAGGCTGGAATGGATTAAGGTGGGATCGAAAAAGGGTAAGGAAAAGATTGAAGTAGATCATGTAGCTGATCGAAGCCCCGTGAATCTGCGGGGCTCTGTTGTTTCGAACATATTTGATCCTTTATTGGTTGATCTAGATGAAGATTATTTTGATTCACAAAGAGAGGTCTCCTAAAACAAGCATATTCCAGAATCCAACAAGTATAGAAAGCCAAAATATGCAGGGATTTGGTCTGGTCATTGGGAGAATGGCAGATATATTGAAGATGAATTGGATGGTAGCGATCAGGGTGATACTTTGGGTGATAATGAGATTCCTGTTCTGCACGTTGAGCAGAAGGATACTCACTTGGATGACCGTGCTAATTCTGCGCATGAGGAGGAAGTTAATAACCACACGACACAGTCACATGTTTTGGGGAAGAATTCTGTTGTCATTGGTGACGCGGGACACCAGATGGTTGATCATGTTTAAGAGGATTTCAAGGATACTGATCCTAGTGCAGATGATTGTGAAAGAGTGGGTGCCCGGTGAGCCAACTTGTGGCTAAGGGCTTTTATGACTCTATGTATAAACAATCTTTTGTTTAATATAATTTACACTTTTATAATGGCATTTACTTTATCTTTTATCATATTATTATGTTGTGACATACTATAAGATGTTTAGATGAAGACCTTGAATATAATATAGTGTATGTAAGATGTGGTAGCACATGGGGATGACTATCATGAAACACATCTTAAAGTCACTGTATATTCTAAACAGTTCTTAGTCGATTGAGCCGTCCGTTAATAAGGATAAGGATCACTCGAGATTGAGACTAGCATTTGCAATGCCGAGTACCACGTTTCATTGGTATGGAACATAGAGATGTTCAAAGCATGCAAATGGATATTCATATGATGAATGATCGAACTACCCTATCCAGACTTTCCAAGTGGTTATCACTTATCGAGTGGATAAAGTCCGCGGTTTTGGTTGTACACCATTAGTCCTTACTACTTGAAACATCATTGAGACTCTATATGCTAGTACTGTACTTTGACTCGTTTACCGACTCTATTGGGGTCATCAGGTGTCGGGATTGGGTACAGTTACGACACATATAGGAGTCGATGCTTTGTTGTCAAGGATTCACCGCACACTTGCGAGTGTGGATATCCTATGCAATCTGAGGAGATATTAGTGTGACGAATCTCTGGCCAGAGTACATGATGTGTTTTAGGTTACTTGGTTTCCTAGTAGCACATGCGATGTCACTATTTGATCTTCAAGATGCATTGCATAGTTATCGAATCTCGAACGACTCTCGATTTACCAATGGTTGTTCATTCGATCGGGATATATGGATGAAGGGACCGTACTGTACGCTAACCAAAATCTACTGGTTCTTGCAGGCACTATCAGTGATACCTAGGGAATCATGGGGCGATGTTGCTAGGCGCTCTTACCATGATTCGATGGGCAAGTAGGAAATTGTTGTTCCGAGTCACAAGGAGTTGTGAGCCCACGGCTAGCTGTATCCCTGAACCATTGAGGCTCACACAAGTAATGGATTTCTAATCCCGGTTGAGATAATTAAATTTAAAGAGTTAAATTTAGTGAATAAAGAAGTGAGACTTCTTATTTAAGAGTAGAAGGAGTAAGATTTCCTAAAATGACATAGTGATGGACATTTTTGGAAATCACTGAATTCGGATTCAGAAAATTTATCTTGACTTTAAAAGATGCAGAAATGGTTTCTGTGCACATTGGTGAAATTGGTTTATCAATCTGAGTCACGATGAATTTTATATTAATTTTTGAACATGCGGGCTTTGTTTGTCAGGCTTGAACTTATGACTAATGGACCCTAAGCTGTTAGCAGCCAACATTATAAATAAGTTATTGCAGTGCAGAAATTACACAATACGAGGCATAATTTTCGAAAACCTAGAGCCTCCTCTCTTAGGGTTTTCGGCCGCCCCTTTCCCCTACTGCATTCGAAAATTCAGTCTGCAAATTTCTGAATTTGCAGTCTGATTTAACAGATCAAATCTGTTATTTCTCTTCGTAGAAACTTCTGATAGACTTTCTAGTGTAGTCTATCAGAGGGATTAAATTTCTGTTCGTGGACCTGATTGAAGAATTGTTCGTTCATCAGTTCCTGGGATATACAACAAGAGCAGATTAATCTGTTGGTGTCCATAATCTCGCTTCGAGATTTTAAGGTAAAATTTACATTGTTTAAATTTTATATTATCAATTTTAATCGTAGGAATTTGATACCCATATGGAATCGTTCCATATAAAATTTTAAAACTTCCGCTGCAACGGGTATCACTTTTTTTTCGATCCGAAGAACGACCGTGTTCCAACAGTGGTATCAGAGCCAGGTTGTTCTCGGATTTTACGATTAAAATTTTATCGATTGTACAAAGCCTTGATTTTTCAGAAAAATAAAACGAAAAAGAAAATAAGAAAAAAAAAATTATTTTCGGGGCTGCCCGCTGCCTGAAGGCAGCGAGCAGTGCCGCGCGCAGCTTGGCTGCGCGTAGATGGGCTGCACGCAGCAGCCCTGCGCGATCTAGGGCAAGCGTTGCCCTAGCCCGCGCAGCTGGGCTGGACGAGTCCAGCCCAGTGACGGGCGGGCAGCCCGGGATTGTCCCGGGCTGCCCAAATTTTTTTTTTTTTATTAAAAAATAAATTTTTTCTTGAATTATGAATTCTAGCCCAAAATGGTTTTGGGCCCAGTTTTTGGCCCGATTGAAAATTGTTTCAGTTGGTCCACGAGGCAATGGGTCAAAATTGTTTGAGCCCAAAATTTTTTAAGAAAATTAATTTTTGGATAAATTTTGAATTTTGGAAATTTATAAATTTAATCCAATAAATTAAATTTTTAATTATTAATTTTGGTACAATTGATAATAAAATATAATTTTACGTATAAAATTGGATTTTATATGTAAAATATGATTTTATGGATAAACTAGATAAAATATGATTTTATATATAAAATAAGATTTTATGTATGAAATATGATTTTATCTATTTATATTTATTGCCATTGCATGATATCCAATAAATTAATTTTTGAATTAAATATTATTGGATAAGGATGATCGATTGTCATGACCAATATTATAGGTGTATGTTAGGTTGTTTACATTTGGCTTTATTATTGATTGTTGGGTTTTATTAATGGGCCTGGTTTATGGCCAAATTTGATTTTATCATTTGTAATAAAAGTGGGCCTGGTTTATGGGCCGTTCCCACCCCTATAATGTATCCCTTTATTTGTCATAGTAATTTATTGTAAATTCACTAGAAATAGTTGGAGATTTTGAAGATGGAGGTGGGACCAGAAAACAATGATAAAGACTGAAGAAATGTAAATTGAAAGCACAATGTAATAGGATTGCATTGCATATTTGCATATCACCTAGGATTGGACTTAGACTCGTGATTGGCAACCACGGGTCGATTAGTAATGGAATCGATCATCCTAAAATATAATATATGCTATTATCGTTGTATGCATGTTTAGACTAAATTGTATGAATCCCGCAAGCATACAAATTTTAAATGATGAGACAAATTTTCAAAATTAAAAATCCCTCATTTTAAATATGATTTAAAATTGATACAAGATAAATAAAGGAAATTTAAATATTGTTTAAATGTTCCTACCTTCCATCAACGATCAATGTATGAGATGCTACCCGCGGATACGGTCCGGCTCATATTATTGGAGGGGCCCGTTCGTCGGAAAGCTGTACATTGGATCGACACATGTTGTAAGTTGGATGGAACTCCCATGGGATTGGCTCATATTATTGGGGATCCACATGGCGACCGTCCATCACAACTTAATATTGATGGATCATCTTGACGTGTCACAATAAACGGCGTCATATTATTGGGCCCTTATTGGACATGAGGTAAAAACATGGAGGTTGCTTTGGAAGCAATTGGGCTCTACCATTTGAAAATTATGGTTGGCTGATATTATTCGGGACTATAGTTTGTCAATTGGACTCCATGTTCCCACTAAAGAAAATGTTTCTCGTTTTTCACTAGAGGGTAGTGAAATCGTTAAAATAGTGGGAGTGAGATTCATAAAATAAATTTTGCCTTATTTTATGTCTTAGTAAATTAATTAAAAAATCACTGATTATTGTCTGTTTCTTTTCAGTATTTCATTAAGATGAATTCGCGCAATCCACTATTCTCTATTCTCGAACAAAACAAACTGACTGGCGCAAACTATACGGAATGGTTCCGTAAATTGAAGATTGTCTTGACCTCGGAGAAGATGTTCTACGTGTTAGAAAAATCTCCTCCGAAGGAAGCACCAGCTGATATAAGTCCGGAAGAGTTGGCAAAACTTGATAAATGGTGGGACCATGATATCAAGGCCAAATGCTATATGCAAGCTTCGATGTCTGATGAACTCCAGAGGAGATTTGAGGATACCGTGAATGCTGCTGACATTCACGCACAACTCAAGGAACTTTTTGGGGCTCAATCGAGAGCTGAGAGGTTCGCTACTGTAAAAGAGTTAATGACGTGTCGCATGCGTGAAGGGACTTTGGTTCGTGATCATGGGATACGCGTGATTTGGCTCATTCAGAAGTTGGTAACGCTTGAATTGGTATTGGAGCATGAACTCAATGTGGACTTATTACTTCTCTCTCTTCCTTCATCGTTTTTCGGTTTTGTGGTGAATTTCAATATGAACAAGATAGAGGCCTCCCTTGAAGAGATGGTCAATATGCTTGTAACTTATGAAGCCACATTAAAGAAGGATAAACCGGTACTCTTGGTTGGCTTCTCTTCTAACTCTAAGAAGGGGCCAAGTGGAAAGGGTAAGAAACGTTATGCTCCACCAAAGAAAACAGTACCGAAGAATAAGGGCGAGACAAAGGCTTCTAACGGGAACAAAGATGATGATACTTGCTATTACTGCAAGAAACCCGGTCATTGGAAACGTAAATGCAAGGAATATCTCGAGCAGTTGCGAACTGCAAAGGGTATGTTTTACATTGAAATAAATGTTTTACTTAATACTACTTCTTGGGTATTGGATACCGGATGTGGATCTCACATTTGCAATGATTTGCAGGTGATGACAAGAAGTCGTAAGCTTAGGATGTGTGAGACCCAGCTGAGGCTCGGAAATGGTTCTAGAGTTGAAGCCAAAGCTATGGGAGACGTTTATTTAATTTTGCAGAACGATTTAAAGTTACTTTTTAGAGATGTTTTATTTGTTCCAGACTTGATTAAAAATATTATTTTTGTTTCTATACTTGATAAAGATGGTTTTTCTTGCAATTTTGTGAATGAGATTTGCAATATTTACAAGAATGAATGTTTTATTGGAAATGGACAACTTGAAAACGATCTATATAACTTAAAATTAAAAGACGTTCCAATAAATTATGTTGATAAACCGGTAACAACGAACAAAAGGAAAATCGATAGTCAAAACCCGGCAAACCTTTGGCATGCTAGGCTAGGTCATATTTCCTCAAGGAGGATGAACAAGCTAGTGGGAGAGGGCATGTTTGATATGTCTGATATTAACTCTCTACCTACTTGTGAGTCCTGACTGAAAGGAAAAATGACTAAATCTCCTTTCAAAGGAAAACCTGAGCGTAGTCAAAATCTATTGGATTTGATCCATACAGATGTTTGCGGACCATTTAGTATTGGTACAAAATTTGGTCACACCTACTTCATTACCTTTACTGATGATTATTCTAGGTATGAATACTTATATTTGATGAAATATAAGTCTGAATCATTTGAAAAGTTCAAAGAATTCAAGGCTGAAGTAGAAAACAAACTAGGTAAGAGTATTAAAGAACTTCGATCGGATCGAGGTGGAGAATACTTGAGTATCGAGTTTTTGAGCTATCTAAAAGAGAATGGGATTCTCTCTCAGTGGACTCCTCCTATGACACCTCAGCTGAATGGAGTTTCGGAGCGTCGCAATCGAACATTGTTGGACATGGTTTGATCTATGATGAGCTTCACTGAGCTCCCACCTTCGTTTTGAGGCTATGCTCTTGAAACGGCGTTATTGTTGTTGAACAATGTCCACACTAAAGCAGTGAACAAAACACCATACGAGTTATGGAATGGCAAAGCTCCTAAGTATTCGTACTTGAGGATTTGGGGATGTTCTGCTTACGTGAAGTAGACAGTGGGAGATAAGTTGGATAATCGATCCACCTTATGTTATTTTGTAGGGTATCCGAAGAATTCAATCGCATATTATTTCTATCATCCTACTGAAACAAAAATTTTTGTTTCAAGGAATGCCACCTTCTTGGAGAAGGAGTTCTTATTGGATAAGAAAGGCAAGATGATGGAACTCGAAGAAATTCGAGAAGAACCCGAGATACAAAATAATGATCCTTCACCTCAGGAACCATTGATTGACACGCCTATTACTAGAAGATCCGAGAGGACTTCTAGGCCTCCTATTAGATATGGTCTTCTTCTTGAAGGGGATCAAAGTGAACCCGACATTGGATGTGATCCAAGAAACTTCAAGGAAGCAATTTCTGATGCGGATTCGAATTTATGGCTTGAAGCTATACAGTCGGAAATAGATTCGATGCATACAAACCAAGTTTGGTCTTTAGTAGATCCTCCCGATGGAATTAAACCAATAGGGTGTAAATGGATCTATAAGAGAAAACTTGGGCCTGATGGAAAGGTACTGACCTACAAGGCACGATTGGTGGCAAAAGGTTATATTCAAAGACAAGGAGTTGACTATGATGAAACTTTTTCACCAGTCGCAATGTTCAAGTCCATAAGAATTCTTATTGCCATAGCAGCATGGTATGACTATGAGATATGACAAATGGATGTGAAGACTGCATTTCTTAATGGAAACATTAAGGAAGAAATCTATATGATGCAGCCCGAGGGATTCACATCCATGGGAAGCAAGCATAAGGTATGCAAGCTTCAGAGATCGATCTATGGTCTCAAACAAGCATCAAGAAGTTGGAACCAGAAATTTGATGAAACAATAAAGGATTTTGGTTTCATCAAGAACCCGGAGGAACCGTGCACGTACAAGAAAGTAGTTAAGGATGCTGTGACATTCTTAGTACTTTATGTTGATGACATCTTACTCATTGGGAATGATGTAGGGATGTTGCAGTCAACAAAGATATGGTTATCAGGTAGATTCTCGATGAAGGATTTGGGTGAGGCGTCCTATATTCTAGGGATACAAATCTATAGAGATAGATCTAAGAGAATGATAGGACTTACTCAAGCTACCTACATCGACACTATATTGAAAAGGTTTTCAATGGATGAGTCCAAGAGAGGACATCTACCTATGTGTCATGGAGTCTCTCTATCCAAGTTTATGTGTCCCAAGACTGACGAAGAGATAGAGAAAATTACACACATACCATATGCGTCAGCCATAGGGAGTATCATGTATGGGATGATATCTACCAGACCGGATGTGGCATTTGCTCCAAGTGTCACGAGCAGATATCAAGCCAATCCCGGTCAAATGCATTGGAAAACCGTGAAGGATATTCTTAAGTACTTGAGAAGAACTAAGAATGTATTCATGGTTTATGGAGGAAGAGAACTGAAATTGGAAGGCTATACCGACTCTAGCTTCCAAAGTGGCGTGGATGACTCGAAGTCAACCTATGGATTTGTGTTCATACTCAATGGCGGTGCTGTCTCTTGGAAGAGTTCCAAGCAGGACACCACAGCGGATTCCACCACTGAGGCAGAATACATTGCGGCATCAGCTGCTGCTAAAGAGGCCGTTTGGATGAGGAATTTCGTCCAAGAGTTGGGCGTTATTCCTGAAGCTGTTGGTCCAGTCCCGATGTACTGTGACAACACGGGTGCCGTTGCTCAGGCAAAGGAACCAAGGTCTCATCAAAGATCCAAACACGTACTGAGGAAATACCACATGATCCGGGAGATCGTGGAAAGAGGAGACATCACTATCGAGAGAGTGGCCTCTGCAGAAAATATCGCTGATCCACTTACTAAGCCCTTGCCAGGACCATTATTTGACAAACATCGCGAAGCAATGGGACTACGTAGTATGACTAGTTGGCTTTAGGGCAAGTGGGAGATTGAAAGAGTGGGTGCCCGGTGAGCCAACTTGTGGCTAAGGACTTTTATGACTCTATGTATAAACAATCTTTTGTTTAATATAATTTACACTTTTATAATGGCATTTACTTTATCTTTTATCATATTATTATGTTGTGACATACTATAAGATGTTTAGATGAAGACCTTGAATATACTATAGTGTATGTAAGATGTGGTAGCACATGGGGATGGCTATCATGAAACACATCTTAAAGTCACTGTATATTCTATACAGTTCCTAGTCGATTGAGCCGTCCGTTAATAAGGATAAGGATCACTCGAGATTGAGACTAGCATTTGCGATGCCGAGTACCACGTTTCATTTGTATGGAACATAGAGATGTTCAAAGCATGCAAATGGATATTCATATGATGAATGATCGAACTACCCTATCCGGACTTTCCATGTGGTTATCACTTATCGAGTGGATAAAGTCCGCGGTTTTGGTTGTACACCATTAGTCCTTACTACTTGAAACATCATTGAGACTCTATATGCTAGTACTGTACTTTGACTCATTTACCGACTCTATTGGGGTCATCAGGTGTCGGGATTGGGTACAGTTACGACACATATAGGAGTCGATGCTTTGTTGTCAAGGATTCACCGCACACTTGCGAGTGTGGATATCCTATGCAATCTGAGGAGATATTAGTGTGACGAATCTCTGGCCAGAGTACATGATGTGTTTTAGGTTACTTGGTTTCCTAGTAGCACATGCGATGTCACTATTTGATCTTCAAGATGCATTGCATAGTTATCGAATCTCGAACGACTCTCGATTTACCAATGGTTGTTCATTCGATCGGGATATATGGATGAAGGGACCGTACTGTACGCTAACCAAAATCTACTGGTTCTTGCAGGCACTATCAGTGATACCTAGGGAATCATGGGGCGATGTTGCTAGGCGCTCTTACCATGATTCGATGGGCAAGTCGGAAATTGTTGTTCCGAGTCACAAGGAGTTGTGAGCCCACGGCTAGCTGTATCCCTGAACCATTGAGGGTCACACAAGTAATGAATTTCTAATCCCGGTTGAGATAATTAAATTTAAAGAGTTAAATTTAGTGAATAAAGAAGTGGGACTTCTTATTTAAGAGTAGAGGGAGTAAGATTTCCTAAAATGACATAGTGATGGACATTTTTGGAAATCACTGAATTCGGATTCAGAAAATTTATCTTGATTTTAAAAGATGCAGAAATGGTTTCTGTGCACATTGGTGAAATTGGTTTATCAATCTGAGTCACGATGAATTTTATATTAATTTCTGAACATGCGGGCTTTGTTTGTCAGGCTTGAACTTATGACTAATGGGCCCTAAGATGTTAGCAGCCAACATTATAAATAAGTTATTGCAGTGCAGAAATTACACAATACAAGGCATAATTTTTGAAAACCTAGAGCCTCCTCTCTTAGGGTTTTCGGCCGCCCTTCTCCCCTTCTGCGTTCAAAAATTCAGTCTGCAAATTTCTGAATTTGCAGTCTGATTTAACAGATCAAATCTGTTATTTCTCTACGTAGAAACTTCTGATAGACTTTCTAGTGCAGTCTATCAGAGAGATTAAATTTCTGTTCGTGGACCTGATTGAAGAATTGTTCGTTCATCAGTTCCTGGGATATACAACAAGAGCAGATTAATCTGTTGGTGTCCATAATCTCGATTCGAGATTTTAAGGTAAAATTTACATTGTTTAAATTTTATATTATCAATTTTAATCGTAGGAATTTGATACTCATATGGAATCGTTCCATATAAAATTTTAAAACTTCCGCTGCAACGGGTATCACTTTTTTTTCGATCCGGAGAACGACCGTGTTCCAACAGATTGGGTGCTTAAAACTCTTACCATCACCGAAAACATAGAGGAAGGGAAGCCTACATCTAAGGGGGAAGTGTCGGTAAAGAGGGGTTCTGGTCGCCCTCCAAAACGGAATAAATCGGTGCCTCCTTTGGGGAATAGAGGTAACCAAAATAAGCAAGCTACTACCTACTCCTATGATATTTCTCAATGAGTGGTATGATATGGAATGTTAGGGGGATTGGTAATAAATCTGCTCAAAGAAGGATTAAGTTCCTGAAAGAAACAAATCCACTTCTTTTCCTGGCTATCCTGGAACCTATGCACCAACTTGATCAGGAATGGAGAGATAAATGATTTGGTTTTTCTTCTGTGTTAGCCAACATCAATAAAAATATTTGGTTCTACCATAACTTAGAGGTATCGGTTACTGTGGTGTATGACCATGATCAGTGTTTTGCATTTAAAGCTTGCTTCTGGAATTTTTCCGACGGATATCTATCTTTTTTTTGTTTATGCCAAATGTGATAGGAGTGAACGTTGATTTCTTTGGGAGGTATTACTGAACTGTAAACCATTAGATGGCTGCCCCTAGGTGGTTGGCATAGATTTCAACGTCATTGTAGACCCTCTTGATCATTCTCTTGGTTCTGTCAGTCGGTCGGGTGGTGTGGGAACCTCGGGTGCTAATCTCATCTTAAGGGGCAAATTAACATTTAATCATAAATGAATCACACTTGAACGAATAAAATTAAAGACTGATTTTTTTTTTAAAAGGGCAGCTCATACACGGACCTTGGTCCGGACCCTGCACGGACCATTGCACGAGGTCCGTGCAGCTTTTGGAGAAGGGTCCATTCCTTTGCTATAAATCAAAATTAAAGGAATTGCGGGACAGAGAACACACGGACCCTTACACGGAGGCTTGCACGGGGTCCGTGCCTTCTTTTCTCCAAACAGTTTTGGGACAGAGTCCATCCGAACCTAGGTACATGGCATGCACGGGGTCCGTGCCCTGCGTATAAAAATCAGTTTTCTTAAGCTATCAAGTCTGAAAAATGATATAATCTATTATATATGCTATTCAACATGATTCTACATAATTGGCATGCATTTAAACATCAATCTACATATCTGTAGTACATGAAATCTCAAGTATAAGTCAATACTTGACAATAACAACAATATACAAATGTTCTTGTGTTCTAACATGTTTACCAAATTATAGACTACATGTCAACTGCTTAAAAACCCGAGTCTCCCTTTCTAATTTTTCAATCTCGTGCAATCCAAGCCAAATCTGACTTGCTTATGCCCCAACCTGATGCAATGCACACATACAAACAAAGCAACAGCCGGATAACTCTGGTGAGAATAAATCTTAGTATGAATAACATGCATATACATCATTAAAGCATATTTAATCTATATGCCATAATAATCTTAAATCATAAAACATGTAATAACATGTAAATCATAGTATCATAGTTGACTCTTAAATTCTTAAAGCATAATTATTCATCTAAGGTAATCTCATACTAAGCATATAAACACATTCACATCTTGAATGGAATATAATAACACTCTAGCATTTATAAACGCATATTATAAACCATAGAATTCTCTAGGTTAATGCATAAATGCAATGCATGTGTCAAAGAATAGGCTATCAAGTCTGATATCAATAAATCGTAGTTCTGGGATCCCGAGAAAATAAAATCTTTAACTAACCACCGACTCTCCCAATCGAGGTGGCGTCAAATCTCTCAATTCCCTGACATTGGTTCAACTATAGTGAGTTTTCTAGCTCTGGAAATAAATCTATATTCCGTGCCATGAGTCATCTTACTCTGGAAGTAAATCTACATTCCGTGCCACTCAACTACAGTTCTCCAAACGTCATCTGCACTCTAGGCCATTCAGCCCTCTCTGCTGATCAAGGTAGGGTTCAAGATGAATGCAACATACTCTGGATGCATCAAATCATACATAGCTAAAAACAACATCTTGAACACATCAATCATATAATCATATGTCATATAATCACTCAAGGATACCGACAAATATGTAAGAATCAAATGAAATACGTAAAACATGTTCAATACAGAAAATAAAGACAAGTAAACATTTACATAAATATTCTGGAAAGTCAAGAAGATATCTATCTTGAATAATCTATCACATTTATGCAAACATAAACAATAACATATATTAAACATGCATGTATGTGATTTTAGGCAACTCGATAATTAAAACAATCTGGAGTTATTCTGCCCATCTTATTAATGTCTATTCATACCTTTCGATCTCGAGTTTAGATGATCCAAGCCTGAACAACTGACATCAAAGAACTTCTATCAAAATCTGCTCAAAGCATTACAATCATTCAAAGCAAACTAGCTTCAAACCTTCTTCCATCTTTCTTGGTTCAAAGGCTAACTTCTCGAGCTCGCAGACTCGAACTCGATCTCTTGCAATTCAAATCTGAAATTCATTGATATCTAATTCAATATGAGCTTTCAATATCATTTCATTCTTATGTAGGATCAAACAATCTAACAACTTGATCCCGTGACCGGAATTCAAACCGACGGCGTAACAGATCAAAACCAAAAATTCTAAACACATGAACATCATCAATACTATGATCTCAACATGATAGCATCACCAAATTAGCAGCACAATCTCGAAATCATCAGCCCTAAAAATTCAGAATTTCGAAAATTCTTTCAAAAATCGAAATCATGTTCAAACGACGATCTTTTCTCGATCCGTCTTAGATATGTTATCGTCGTATATGCTAGAACATGTTTATACAATCAAATCTTAATTCTAACAACATCATAAAATTCAAACATGGTAGAAATTCATAAAACTTACGTCAAAACGTAGCACTCGGAGCTGTGATCGCAAATATATGCTCAATCGGAAATTCTCTTGGGCGGATCAATTTTTAACGGAGCTTGAAAGGAAAAAAAATGGCGTTGAAACGTTTTCTGATCTTCTTCCCCTCTTATCACGTGTAATCTGATGAAAAAGGGTGGAGAGAAGATATATATAAGCCAAATTACACTTTAGTCCCTAAACTTTGGCATATTTGCAAATCAGTCCCCGGACAAGTGATTTAATTCAATTTCAATCCTAAATAATTTAAGAATATCAGAATTTAATTTTAAACTCTAAATATTCTTAAATTAAATATTCTCGGATTAAAATTAAATAATTTCAGACCGTATCGCATTCTAGTCCTTGAATTTCTCAATATTTGCAAATTAGCCCTTGCTCGGATTTCATCCTCAAATTAAATCCTTGATATTTATAATCTTGGAATTTACATCTTAAATTCCATAAATATCAATTCAAATATTTTAAAGCTTTTAATTTAAGTATTCCGGATATTAAAATCTTAAAATCCAAAAATCCTCAAACTACATATTTTTGACCCGAAATTGAAATTTCTAATTTCCATAAATTCTTAAATTCATCTTTTCACTCTTATTCGGAATTTTAATCTTAAATCACGTCATTAAGAACTTAATATTTTCGGGCCTTACAATTCCTCCCCTCTAAGGAATGATTTTGTCCTCGAAATCGCATTCGATCTTACTGCTGATTCTCGTAAGCTGTATAGCTGACTGAAGTAATAATTACTGCAATTCTCTGAGCTTTAGATATCTATTATGATATCTTCTCTTCTATATTATCTTATTCTTCTTTCTGATCGCTTCTGCAATCATATCTATTCTCGTGATCTAACTCTGCATCAGTTAGTCTGCCTTGCTTACAATCTTATCGGCTTCTGTTTTATCTGACTGGAATGCAGATACATATTCTAGCTGATATTCTTCGGCCGATGCTTATGGATAACAAGTCATCTATCAGACAATTCGAGATTGAGTATTAATCAATAAGCTAGATCAAATACTCATATCTTCTGAAATCTCTTTCTGAACCTAATGATGCTTGGGAAATAACTTCTTTGCTAATCATTCTGTTCAGGCTTCAGATCTATATCTGTTACTCATTTGCTAGCTCTGTCAATGCTGCTCTATTCTCATTCTGTTCAAATCAATCTTCACATTCTCTATCTTTTCTTGACTCATATCTGGTCTGATAGCTGATACTTCTGACATATCATTTCAATATAAAGAAAATTCTGCTTTTCTTATCATCTAAACGCAAAAGACTGTCTCTATATCTATCAGATAGCTGTCACAGGAATTATGGTAATCAAATGGAACATAATCAATCAATTAGTACCGAATCTAGTACTATAGTTCTGAGCATATCCTCGAAAATCTGGAAAATCACATCTGATATTCCACTAATCGGAGGATGGTATAATGAAATCTCATACAACCAAACACTCAGAATATCTGACAATCAGTGCCACAATCGAGAAAAAAATCTAAAGTCTCTATCTCAACAATAGATTTCAATAATTCCTGTAATCTGATCATCTTGCTTACTTTGTAACAGGTATCTATGTATGTTTATATCATGCCTAATACAACATATTCTTGAATCTGTCGCAATCTAATACAATCTAAATCGCAAAATCATGACGATTTGAGTATATTCGAACTAAAATCTTCTGCAAAGTTGATCTTCTTTCAGCTCTTATGTAACTAATCTGTTACAGACACCACTTGGGTTCTTCTTTTCTGTTTCGTTTACTAAAATTTTAGTATTGGTAATGTCAATTGTGTCATATCTGTTTTCATTTCTTTCACCAATACTGATTTCCAAGTAATGACTACATGTAAGTCATACATGTGTAAACAATTGAATGAATATTCAATCTGTTGTCATATGCCTCTTTCAGAATCTGATATTCCATATCTAGAATATCTGGCATACTCAAACGATTATTCACCGCAAAATTTATCTGTTCTGATCTGTTGTCTTATCTCTTATCTTAATCTAGAATTCTCAATCGAATTTTCATTGTTTGATCTAATATCTATGTTGCTTTTATCTTTCCAAACCAATCGAGTTTATCTTGGATTGAAACAATTCTGATTGTTTGAACATCTGTCTAGAAACTCAAGCACAAACATACAACAAGTACATATCTGTACTCAATCAATCAAGCAATTATCTACAACCCATAAATCTTGCTGATTGTCTTAATCTTAATTTCTATCAGTTACAAGCCAAATACTTCAAGATACACTGAATAGACACATCAAATAATCAATAATTCTCAAATTTCAAATCAAAGGAAACTCGCTCAAGTCAAGGTCACCAAAATCAAATATTCTGAATGACAAAATCTGCACAGTGAAAACAACTCACTTGCATATCAAAACTTAAAGCGAGTAAATCAAATCAGACTCTAGCAAAGGAATAAGAGTCAATCAAACTCGATCGAGGTTGAATACAAAAACCTCAGAATCAATAGCAAGAAATTCAAGAATCATGATTTCTATGATGTAATAGCTTCAGCAAAATTGAAGAGAAAGCTCAACTGTAACTGATGTTTCTTATTCTCTATTGACATGAGTTCATTTATTAATTCTCAGCTGACAATAGTCGAATATAATTTTTTTGAATTAACTTATTGTCATAGAATTAATCATCATTTCGGTACTACATAACTCTTTTTTACTCAATCTTCTAGCTGTTTCTGGAGTTCTTCAGTTCAAGTAATGCTCTTCTATATGAGTTGTCATCAGACTTTCATACTAGACATCACTTTCTATAGAACTCCTTTCATTTTGTAGAAAATTTGGAATATGTCTTCTGAATATTTCTGTATATTCTAACCACTGACATATCTGTCAATTCTAGGTTAGTTCTATACTATTTCAGTACATCGACTTAAATTCTTCCGACGTTTTCCTCTTGGTATAACCTGTACCGAAATAATATAAAGTTTATTTTCTAAAACTCATATCAAATAGATCAATACTCATTTCTATTGCTGATCGAACTGAATCACTGCACAGGATCAATCAATTCTTATATGATACTCAATTATTGCATTCATATCGATAATGCATTCTAGCTTAATATCTCACGCCTGATATCAGCACATTCAATCTTAATTCCTCAATTTTGTATTTCATCTTCTATGACTAATCTTGCAAATGTGTTCCATCTACTCAAAGACAAAATCTCAGCAAATACGATGAATAAAGGCTCATCAGATATGGATTGTAGCATAACAAATCACTAATCTATAAATGTATGTTATGCAATCAATATATAAGCGGTTAACTAGAATTAACTCACTTACCTATAATATTCTTATCTGATACAACTTGAGCCTTATTTTCTGTATTGGCTTATTGCCTATGAAATTATTTGTCATTTAAATGTTCTCTTGATCTATTTCAGCTAGGGGAGCTATGCTTATATTTCTTCATCTACTAAAGTTTAGGCTAAATTGATCTTTGCTGCAGTTGTCACTATCTCTTGCTTCATAGCTATACTGCTATGAAAGTTATAGTGGAGGTGATGATCATAGTTTTTCACAATTACAGAGGCATGAATAAAAATTCAACTCTGCCTCGTACTACCGGTTCGTGATTTTGTTATTCTATTACTGGCTTGAAATCAACTCATTAAAGTTGTTATGCTTCTATTCTGCAATGTCTGCTTTTCTATCTTCTTTATCATATACAGAAAGAAACAATTCTGTTTACTTACCTGCCAAACATTTCAATACTTCTTCTGGCAACTTCACCAACTTCTTGCTAAGTCCTAGTGTTGATATAAAATCAAGCCGATTCTATGTTCATCTGAATATTCTTCTCTTGAAAAACTAATCCAGCTTTTCAAATCAACCCTTTTCTAGACATAGCATATTCTGCATCTTTCTGAGTTGGTGAATAATATCTTTGGAGTTGTTCAACTAACATACTCCTCAGTGCAATCATCATATCGATCGGCTCAAAAACTTACCTCAACTCTGTTATGTTCTGTCTGCGGTTCTGTTCTGTCTGAGGTTCTCATGCTATCTGTACAATCTGTCTTATTCGATAACAGAAGCAATATATATGGCAGAGATTATAAAATACAATTTCAGTAAAACATATATATAATCTTATGCTTCTGAATAGCACACATGCTTGCAAATTCTCATGATTTTCAAATAATACATGCTTGCAACGAATTCATTTATTCTAATGAATTCAAGAAATCAGGCATACATTTCAGCATATAAGAATGTACTTCTCATCTCAGTAAAGCAAGCTTTGTTCAATCAAGCAGTGTTCAATCAAGCAATCATAGTCACATACAATTCTGTAAAGCAAGTAAAGCATACCAATGCAATACTTTAAATGCATGCGACTCAATCTACCTCACTCAACTTCTATCTTAGTCCAAGACTTTATGCTTGATACTACCTGTTGTGGGGACCTCGAGTGCTAATCTTATCTTAAGGGGCAAATTAAAATTTAATCATAAATGAATCACACTTGAACGAATAAAATTAAAGACTGAATTTTTTTTTAAAAGGGCAGCTCACACACGGACCATGGTTCGGACCCTGCACGGACCATTGCACGGGGTCCGTGCAGCTTTTGAACAAGGGTCCGTGCCTTTGTTATAAATCAAAATCAAAGGAATTACGGGACAGAGAACACACGGACCCTTACACGGAGGCTTGCACGGGGTCCGTGCCTTCTTTTCTCAAAACAGTTTTGGGACAGAGTCCATCCGGACCTAGGCACATGGCATGCATGGGGTCCGTGCCCTGCGTATAAAAATCAGTCTTCTTAAGCTATCAAGTTTGAAAAATGATATAATCTATCATATAAGCTATTCAAGATGATTCTACATAATTGACATGCATTTAAACATCAATCTACATATCTGTAGTACATGAAATCTCAAGTGTAAGTCAATACTTGACAATAACAACAATATACAAATGTGCTTGTTGTTCTAACATGTTTACCAAATTATAGACTACATGTCATCTGCTTAAAAACCCGAGTCTCCACTTCTAATCTTTCAATCTCGTGCAATCCAAGCCAAATCTGACTTGCTTATGCCCCAACCTGATGCAATGCACACATACAAAAAAAGCAACAGCCGGATAACTCCGGTGAGAATAAATCTCAGTATGAATAACATGCATATACATCATTAAAACATATTGAATCTACATGCCATAATAATCTTAAATCATTAAACATGTAATAACATGTAAATCATAGTATCATAGTCGACTCTTAAATTCTTAAAGCATAATTATTCATCTAAGGTAATCTCATACCAAACATATAAACACATTCACATCTTGAATGAAATATAGTAACACGCTAGCATTTATAAACGCATATTCTAAACCATAGAAATCTCTAGGTTAATGCATAAATGCAATGTATGTGTCAAATAATAGGCTATCAAGTCTGACATCAATAAATCGTAGTTCTGGGATCCCGGGGAAATAAAATCTTTAACTAATCACCGACTCTCCCAATCGAGGTGGCGTCAAATCTCTCAATCCCCTGACATTGGTTCAACTATAGTGAGTTATCTAGCTCTGGAAATAAATCTATATTCCGTGCCATGAGTCATCTGACTCTGGAAGTAAATCTACATTCCGTGCCACTCAACTACAGTTCTCCAAACGTCATCTGCAATCTAGGCCATTCAGCCCTCTGTGCTGATCAAGGTATGGTTCAAGATGAATGCAACATACTCTGGATGCATCAAATCATATATAGCTAAAAAAAACATCTTGAACACATCAATCATATAATCATATGATCATATACTCACTCGAGGATACCGACAAATCTGTAAGCATCAAATTGAATACGTAAAAAATGTTCAATACAGAAAATGAAGACATGTAAACATTTACATAAATATTCTAAAAAGTCATGAAGATATCTATCTTGAATAATCTATCCCATTTATGCAAACGTAAACAATAACATATATTAAACTTGCATGTATGTGATTTTAGGCAACTCGATAATTAAAACAATCTCGAGTTATTCTGCCCATCTTATTAATGTCTATTCATACCTTTCGATCTCGAGTTTAGATGATCCAAGTCTGGAAAACTGACATCAAAGAACTTATATCAAAATCTGCTCAAAGCATTACAATCATTCAAGGCAAACTAGCTTCAAACCTTCTTCCATCTTTCTTGGTTCAAAGGCTAACTTCTCGAGCTCGCCGACTCGAACTCGATCTCTTGCAATTCAAATCTGAAATTCATTGATATCTAATTCAATATGAGCTTTCAATATCATTTCATTCTTATGTAGGATCAAAGAATCTAACAACTTGATCCCATGATCGGAATTTAAACCGACGGCGTAACGGATCAAAATCGGAAATTCTAAACACATGAACATCATCAATACTATGATCTCAACATGATAGCATCACCAAATTAGCAGCACAATCTCGAAATCATCAGCCCTAAAAATTCAGAATTTCGAAAATTCTTTCAAAAATCGAAATCATGTTCAAACGACGATCTTTTCTCGATCCGTCTTAGATATGTTATCGTCGTATATGCTAGAACGTGTTTATACAATCAAATATTAATTCTAACAACATCATAAAATTCAAACATGGTAGAACTTCATAAAACTTACGTCAAAACGTAACACTCGGAGCTGTGATCGCAAATATATTCTCAATCCGAAATTCTACCGGGCGGATTAATTTTTAACGGAGCTTGAAAGGAAGAAAAATGGCATTGAAAAGTTTTTTGATCTTCTTCCCCTCTTATCACGTGTAATCTGATAAAAAGGGTGGAGAGAAGATATATATAAGCCAAATTATACTTTAGTTCCTAAACTTTGGCTTATTTGCAAATTAGTCCCCGGACAAGCGATTTAATTCAATTTCAATCCTAAATAATTTAAGAATTTCGGACCGTATCGCATTCTAGTCCTTGAATTTCTCAATATTTGCAAATTAGCCCTTGCTCGGATTTCATCCTTAAATTAAATCCTTGATATTTATAATCTTGGAATTTACATCTTAAATTCCATAAATATCAATTCAAATATTTTTAAGCTTTTAATTTAAGTATTCCGGATATTAAAATCCGAAAATCCTCAAATTACATATTTTTGACCCGAAATTGAAATTTCTAATTTCCATAAATTCTTAAATTCATCTTTTCACTCTTATTCGGAATTTAAATCTTAAATCCCATCATTAAGAACTTAATATTTTCGGGCCTTACAGGTGGCATGCATTAGTTCTCAGATTTTATTATCTCAACTGGTTTGTCTAATGCGGGATTTGATGGCTCCAGATTTACTTGGACGAATATGAGAGTGTGGAAACAGCTTGATAGAATTCTCATTTCCTCCAATTGGGCGGAATATTTAATCTCTTTCAAGGTTGAGCATTTGCATCGGGGCTCATCAGATCACTTTCCGTTGCATATTTCTGCGCCTTTATTGCCTTAACCATTGAGTTCTTTCAGATTTCAGAATATGTGATTGCTTCACCCTGATTTCCTGTAGACAGTTCGATTGAACTGGAATAACCCTTGTTTTGTGCGGGTTTTACATTGACTAGTGGTGAAATTAAAAAGGTTGAAGGCGCATCTAAAATGGTGGATCAAGGAGGTTTTTGGTAACATACATGATAAAGTTAAGGCCCTTAATTTTATGGCTGCCCAAGCAGAGGTGGAGTTGTATTTGGAGCAATCTGATCGGACCAGGACAGCATACTCGCATGCTCAGGCAAATTTGTCTTTGTGTTTAGCCATGGAGGAAGATTTCTAGAAACAGAAAGCGTGTGCTAAGTGGATAGCGGAAGTGGAAAAAACACCAGTTTATTTCCAAATATGGTTAACAGGAGGGGGTCTGGGAATAAAATATTTTAGATTTGGGAGGATAGAGTGGCCCTTGTTGCTCGGTACAAATTCAAGATTATGGGATTCGGTATTTGAGAACCTTGAGACTGGATAACAATCGGTCCTCAATAGAGCTAACTTCGGGAATATTCCTCAATTGGTGAATGTTGAGGATAACAATGTTTTATAGGCGCCTATCTCGGAGGAGGAAGTGTTGGAATATGTTAAAGCTATTCATGAAGAGAGTGCTGCTAGTTCGGATGGTTTCTCAGCTAGTTTTTATAGAAGATGTTGGGATATCATTAAGATAGATCTCTTCGAGGCTATCCAGGAGTTCTGGCAAGGTTCCCCACTGCCTGGGAGCCTTACTGCAACAACTCTTATTTTGATACCTAAAAGTGATGCACAAAGATGGAATGATTTTAGACCCATCATTTTTTGTAACCATCCGATCCTCATAGGGCTTGGGTTTGGACCTTCCGAACCACCGAGCCCAAATAAGCCCATTAAGCATTTTTTAACATTCTGGATCCAATTTCTTGGTCCGTTAGGTCATATAATTTTTTTTTAATCATGTTTTATTAATTCTAAGCATATTTAACAAAATTAATCTTGTAAAATGGGACAGAGCTACTACTGTAATATTCTTATTTCCTTCAGTTGGATATTCATAGTCTTTCGATTTGGTTGTAATAATTTTAAGTTTCCACTGTTTTACCTGATTACGCTTTTGATAATTTAAATGCATGCTATTAGTTATGTCAAGTAGATGATACAAGACAGATTACTACATTTATGGTATCAGAGCATGCACAAGATTTTTGGGATTTAGGAAATTGTTTTGAGGTTGATCTCAGTTCCTTTTGTAGATGGTGGGTCACGGTGATGAGTGTCATGGTAGCGTGGGACGCTGGGGTGACTAGGATGATCATGGGAACTGCCACCATCATGACGGTCGCCTTCTCTTTGACATGCATAGGTTCGTACAGATGGGACCCAAGCCATTGGTTGGAAGCGAAACACCCGAGGTGGCGGAGGACTAGTTGGAATGGACAGAGGTAGAGCCGTCAAAACGGGTTAGGCCCAAATGGGCCATGGGTTGAGGCGGGGCGGGTCTGCCGAAATTGCCCGTTTAGAGGCGAGCCTAAACGAGCCAACCCAAATGGGCCGCGGGTTGATGCGGGGCTGGCTGGCCCACCAATTTTTTTAAAAAATAAAATTTATTTTTTAATAATATATTTAATACCCACACATATTGGATTTGAACCCAAGACCAAATGATTTTGGGACCTCACTCTTGCCACTAGGCCAACAGATCATTTTTTTTTGTTTTTTTAAATTATGGGCATAAAAAATTAATTTTTAAATAATGTGGTTTTAAAATTTTAAAACTAGGATTTGTAATATTTTTAATACCATAAATTATTATTTTTTATGGTTAAATATCTATTTATATTAATTATATTTTTTGGAGTATTTTTTATCCAAAATACAATGGTTAACATCAAAATTTTATATGATTTGTTTAATTGTGACATTTATTATTTTTTTATTGTGTAAAATTGTTGATATATTTTTTCAATCTCAAATAATGATTTATTTTTTGAATTTTTTTATTTTTTTAAAAAATTTTGTGGGTTTGACTTGCGGCCCAAATTGGGTTGGGAATTTCCAAACCGCCTCGCCAGCATGTTCTGACAGTTCTAGATCGAGGGAAGTTTCAGCATTTTCAATTGCACCGAGGAGCAGCGCATGGAGGCTCTTAACTTTTTGCTGGAGGGCCACACTCGCAAATGGTAAAAGTCCACGTACGCACCTCTATTGCACGAGTATGGTACTATTTCTTGGGCTAATTTTCGTGCCACATTTATGAAGTTGTATTTTCCGCCTGCACTCCGCTAGGCCAAGTTTATGGGAAGGCATGACTGTTGACGAGTATCAACAAAAGTTCTTTGATTTTTGTTATGTCACCACATAAATACCAGCTCGTAGGACAAGTATGATCAATTTCTCCAGGGCCTTAAATCATGAGATCTTCGACCGCATGACTGTTTGTGATGATCCGGCATCAAACGAGGGATTAGTGAACCGATGTCCACAGGCAGATATCAATTTTCATTGAGGTAGGACTGTCAAGTCTTCTCGATCGACCAGTGCATCGGGACCTCGAGCCCAGTCATTTAAGAAGTCTGACTCATCTACTTCTTCTTCGGGTTTTGGGGCTGTTTTATGCTTTGGGAAGAAGGGTCAGCTTGATCATTGCGGGGGAATACATCCATCTAGTATGCAGGAGCTTGTTTCTGGTGAGGCAAGGTTGGCCATCTGAATATATATTGTCCGCAGGCAGGTGTAGGATAAACTTCTTGTTCTAGTTCTCAGTATTTAGTTCAGCAGATGCCACATGGGCAATCAGTGGAGGTTCTAATCTTATACCTCGTGTTCAGGGACATGTTTATGCAATAAATTAGGATCAAGCTCAGGATGAGAATGAGAGGGTCATTGTAGGTACATTTTTTTATATGGCATTCCTGCCTTCATTCTCATTGATACTAGTGCATCTCATTCTTTCATTTCTGCACGATTTGTTAAGAGTCATAGATTTTCGTATGCATCTATAGCCGTGGTAGTTTTTGTGTCTACTCCAACATGCCATTTAAGTTTGGTCAAGCATCTAGTTATGGGTTGTTCTTTAGAATTCGATGGCAATGAGTTAGCGGCGAATCTGATGATTTTTTTAGTGATGGATGATCTAGGACTGTATTTTGGATACATGTTGAAATCTTATCGAGCTACCATGGAATGTTACTAGAAGATAGTGAAGTTTCGTCATTTGGAGGGCTATATTTGATTTTTCTATGGTGAGGGTGCGCGACCTCATATGCCTTTGGTATCGGCTCTGAAAGCCTGTCGAGTTTTGGAGTCGGGCGGGGAAGGCTACCTCTTCTATGAGATTGAAAGTCCACATGGAGATCTGATCTTGAGGATCTGCCAGTTTTTTTGTGAGTTTCTAGATGTGTTCCATGATGAGATCCCAAGTATTCCTATGGTAAAAGAGGTTGAGTTCGAAATTGAGCTTGTGCCAGGAACAACTACTATTTCTCGCATACCCTATCGTCTGGTGCCGTCGAAGATGAGGTAATATAAGGAGCAGTTACAGGACCTGCTAGACAAGGGATAAATTCGTCCAAGAATTTTACCTTGGGGAGTGCTAGTGTTATTCATCAAGAAGAAAGAAAGTTCTATGCATCTCATTAATAACATACAACTGAACCGAGTGAAGATCAAGAACAAGTATCCTTTGCCACGTATCGATGATCTGTTTGACCAGCTTCATGCAACTTCAGTGTATTCCAAGATTTAACTGAGATCTGGCTACCATCAATTGCGAGTCCATGATGAAGATATACCGAAGACAGAGTTTCATACGAGGTATAGTCATTACGTTTTTCTGCTGATGCCTTTCAGGTTAAAAACACACATGTAGTCTTTATGGATTTGATGAACAGGGTTTTCCAAGATTATCTGGATAAGTTTTTCATAGTGTTTATCGATGATATTCTGATCTACTCGCACAGTGTTTATGAGCATGCAAAACATTTGAAGATTGTGTTGCAGACACTTGGAGAGAAATAGTTGTAAGCTAATTTAAGAAAGTGCAACTTCTGTATTGACCAAGTGGTGTTCCGTGGTCATATGATTTCTCGGGATGGTGTTTTAGTGGATCCATTAAGACAGAGGATATTCTAAACTGGTATCTTCCAATGACAGCCTCAGAGATTCGTACTTTATTGGTCTTAACAGGGTAATATTGGCGATTCATCGAAAATTTCTCGCAGATTTCTAAAGCACTGATGCAGTTTACATGGAATGATGTTCCTTTTTTTGGTTGGTTGAATGTGTGCAGAGTTTTCATGAGTTGAGATGGCCTCTGACTATCGCACATGTGTTAGCTTTGCTCTATGGTTCCGGTGGCTATGTGGTTTACACATATGCTTCTCTTCAGGTTTTGAACCGTGTGCTGACACAAAATGGGCATGCGATCGCTTATGTGGCCCTATAGTTGAAATCTCATGAAGAGAATTATACAGTGCATGATTTGGAGCTTGCAACGATTGTCTTTGTACTCAATATCTGGCGTCACTACTTGTACGGTGAGCGTTTTGAGATATACTCTGACCACAAGAGTTTGAAGTACTTTTTCACTCAGATTAGTTTAAAATGAACTAGACAGCACCGTTGGATGGATTTTTTGAAGGATTGTGGTTGTGAAATCATGTACCATCCAGGTTCCGCAAACCAAGATGCAGATGCACTTGGTCGAAGGGTTTACATGAGTGCTCTTCACACCAATGCGGTGTCCGGTGAAGTACATGATTGTTGCTCTTTGGGATTCACATTTTGTCACAAGAAGGAACAGGGGATCTGAGTCTTTTCGGTACTTCCTAAGCCAACATTGTATGTCCATATTCGGAAAGCTCAGTTCTTAGATCCAAACACATAGAAGTTAGTCTTCTTGCTCAGGGAGATTGCAATTCTGGTTTTCACCTTCAGTCGAATGGGTTGTTGTGTTTTTCTGGCAGAGTGGTTGTGCCTAATGATCCGACGTTACATGGGAGATTCTATCTCTGGCCCATTAGATTAGATTCACCGTATATCTATGTAGTATGAAAATTACAGGGATCTACGTATGATATTCTGGTGGAAAGAAATGAAGCACAACATATATCAGTTAGTATCCAGATGTCTTGTTTTCCAGCAATTAAAGGCCAAACTTTGTCAACTTGGAGGTCTGCTTTGGAGTTTAGAGGTTCCAGAACGGAAGTGGGAGCATGTGACTATGAAATTCGTCACACACTTGCTTATTTCCTCCAAGCATTGTGATGCCATTTGAGTTATTGTGGACTGGTTGTCCAAGTCAACACATTTTCTTTTGTATAACTGAGATTTCACCTTTTCCCGTGTGACCCGATAGTACATTTAGGAGATTGTACGGATTCATGGGATACTGCTGAGTATAGTCAATAATAGATATTCGAGATTCACCTAATAGTTTTGGGGTAGATTCCATCGAGCCTTAGGCACTACTTTGCTGTTACAACGTATCACCCAGAGACCGACGGGCAGTAAAAAAGGACTATACGGACACTCGAGAATAAGTTGAGAGCTTCAGTGATGGATTATGGTTTATCCTGGCAGGATCATTTTCCAACGATAGTGTTTGAATATAACAATATCTATCAACGCAGTATTGACATGGAATCGTTTGAGTATCTTTATGTTGCCTTTGTCGTACACCCTTACTCTGGGATGAAGTGGGCGAGCGAGGGGTTGATGGACCAGAGTAGATCCATCATATTGCCGATAATGTTGAATTGATGAAGAAGAGAGTTAGGGCCACACATGACAGACATGCCATTTATGACAAAACCAGGCCATACCTTTGAATTTTGAGCCGGGAGAGCATGTGTTCTTATGAGTTTTGTCTTTTCGAAAGGTGATGAGGTTCGGCCTGAAGGGCAAGTTAGCACCGAGATTTATTGGTCCATTTCAGATTCTGGAGAAGGTCGAAGATGTTGCTTACCATCTGGAACTGCCGCCATATTTCTCCAGTGTTCATGAATTTTTCCACGTATCTTTACTTCTACAGTATGTGGCTGATTAGTCGCAGGTTGTGCATTCGAAAGAGGTGCAGTTGGAGCCAGACCTGTCACACGTGCAGAGACCGCTCGTGATTATTTACAAAAAAGACAAGGTACTTCGGAACAAGCGCATCCCTTTGATCATGATTTAGTGGCAGAGACGAGGCACTGAAAAGTCGACTTTGGAGTTAAAGAGTCGTACGCGCACATAGAATCCTAAGTTGTTTAGATATTTTTCCTTTTGACCAATCCAGTTGTATTGTAGAATTATGTGATATAATAAGGCATGTTTTCAGTGATATTTTGATTTGTTTACCTTGGTCCAGATTTTGAGTACAAAATTTCTTAAGTGGGTAGAATGTAATGATCCGATTAACACTTTAAGGTGATTAAATGTTAAACAAGATTAAAGGTTATTAATTTAAATGAATAAATTGCATAATCAAGTTAAGAATAATATTCTAGGCTTTGGACCCACCGAACGTTTTGGAAGGTCCGAAGGTATTTTGGAAGCACTGAACTGGTCCATGCCAAGATCGAATGAAGAGGAAGATTTCGGAAGATCTGAACTAGGATCGGAAGGTCCGATTAAAGTTAGACCATGCAGAGTGTGAGGTGTCAATTGTGCACAAACACGTTGGAGTTTGGAAGGTCCGAACTATAGATCAGAGGGTTCGAACTGAGACACAACTTAGGTCTCAAGATGCTTTAGACAAGTCAGTGCATGCATGAGATAGGACGGTCCGAAGTGAGGGATCAGAGATCCGAATTGCGTATTTCGGAACATGGCACTCATGCAAGATCGGAGCGACCGATCCAGGGATCGGAACGTCCGATCATTTCCTATAAATTGGCCATTTGTGATCATTTTTTCTAGCTTATTTTCAACTCTCCTCTCTCATATCTTGTGCATTATTGGGCGTTCTAGCCATCTGATCAAGGGCCAAGCAGGCCATTCCAAGATAATGGCAAAGCTGAGTCCAAGAAGAGGGACCTTCTACTTCAAAGAGATAACAACAGACGTAGGTATACTTCTAGAATTTTAATAGCTTTTGGCATTATCTTTTAGTCTAGTTAACGTTTTTAGTAAGCGATAAGTGATATGGTATTTAATTAATTATAGGCTTGGAATTGTGAGTTAGAGCTTCTAGGTTACTTATTAGAGGTACTAAATTATTATCCATGATATTCTGGTTGAGTATACATATTCTATGTGTTTTCCAGTATTCAAAATGTGTTCCACGTATCTCTATTGCAACAGTGTATATCTGATGAGTCACATGTTTTGCACCCAATTGTGGTTCAGCTAGAGTAGGATCTGTCATACGTGGAGAGGCCATTCAGGATCATCGACAAGAAAGAGAAGGTTCTACAAGACAAGCGCATACCATTAGTCATGGTTCAGTGGCAGTGCAGAGGCACTGAGGAGGCGAGTTGGGAGTTATCGAGTCGTATGCGTTAAAAGCATCCCGAGTTGTTTTGACTATTTTATTCCTTTTGATTCAGTACTTGTATCTTGTAAACTAGTTAGATATAATAAATAACATTTTGTTGTGTTCATTATCAATTCCCTCAGGCTTGATTTCGAGGAAGAAATCCCTTAAGTTGAGGAGAATGTAGTAACTCGCACCTCGTTTTACGAGATTAAATGGTAAAACATGATTAAGTAATCATAATTCTATTTAGCTAGATGTTTAATTGGATCAAAAATGTGCTAAACATTCTTCGGAATCACCGTTGTGTTCAAACCCTCCGAATTGGGTTGGGAAGCACCGAACCATAAGCTAGGCAGATCGGTAGCTGAGGGTGAGATCGGAACTACCGAACTAGAGATTGGAGATTACGTAAGGTTAGATCATGCACACTAGTGATGTGTCACTAGTGTTTGGAAATGAAATCGCATGCATGCTATCGAAGCTTCCGAAGTGGAGATCGGAGCTTCCGATAATAGCAGTTTGGCATGTGGACAACATGTGGAGTTCGGACCTTCCGATCATCGCCTATAAATAGGGCATCCTAGGACCTCATTTCTTGCTCATTCTCACATCTTTACTCTCTTTATTTGGAAGATTCTGGTCGATTCCAGCCACATAATCAAATGTCTGTTGGTTAACTGGCGTTCAGATCAATCACGATTGATACCCGGTGCAGCGGAAGTTTAAAATTTTTAGTATGGAACAATTCCATAGTGTGGGTATCAACCATACGATTAAATTATTTGTGTGTGTAAAATTAAATAACTATTATTAAATTTTACCTTCAATCTCGAAGCGAGATTATTGGACACCACACAGATTTCTCTGCGCTTCTTGTATCTCCCTGGAACTGATGAACAAGCTTTCCTTCAATCAGGTCCACGAATGGAGGTTTAATCCCTCTGATAGATTGCACTAGAAAATCTATCAGAAGTTTTCTGCGAAGAGAATAACGAATTTGATTCGCTAATTCTGTCTGCAATTCAAAATCACAGACCGGAAAATCTCTGACAGAGAGAGGGAGGGGCGGCCGAATTTCTAGAGAGAGCTAGGGTTTTTTTTTTCGAAAACTGTCTCTCAAAATTATGACCAACTGTGTGTAATTTCTGTACTGCAATAACTTATTTATAATGCAGGCCACTAACACCTTAGGGCCCATTAGTCATAAGTTGAGGCCCGACAAGCAAAGCCCGCATGTTCAGAAATTAATATAAAATTCATCGTGACTCCGATTGATAAACCGATTTTACCAATGTGCACAAAAACCATTTCTGCACATTTTAAAGTCAAGATAAATTTTCCTGAATCCGAATTCAGTGGTTTCCAAAAATGTACATCCCTATGTCATTTTAGGAAATCCTACTCCCTTACTCTTATTTAAGAAGTCCAACTTCTTTATTCATTAAATTTAACTCTTTAAATTTAACTATCTCAACGGGGATTAAAACTCCATTACACTGTGTGACCCTCAATGGTTCAGGGATACAGCTAGCCGTGGGCTCACAACTCCTTGTGACTCGGAACAACGATTTCCGACTTGCCCAACGAATCATGGTAAAGCGCCTAGCAACATCGCCCCATGATTCCCTAGGTATCACTGATAGTGCCTACAAGAACCAGTAGATTTTGGTTAGCGTACAGTACGGTCCCTTCATCCATATATCCCGATCGAATCAACAACCATTGGTATATCGAGAGTCGCTCAAGATTCGATAACTATGCAATACATCTTGAAGATCAAATTAGTGACATCGCATGTGCTACTAAGAAACCATTTCTTAAATCACATCAAGTACTCTGGCCAGAGATTCGTCACACTAATATCTCCTCAGATCGCATAGGATATCCACACTCGCAAGTATGTGGTGAATCCTTGACAACAATGCATCGACTCCTATATGTGTTGTAACTGTATCCAATCCCGACACCTGATGACCCCCATAGAGTCGGTAAACGAGTCAAAGCACAGTACTAGCATATAGAGTCTCCATGATGTTTCAAGTAGTAAGGACTAATGGTGTACAACCAAAACCGCGGACTTTATCCACTCGATAAGTGATAACCACTTGGAAAGTCCGGATAGGGTAGTTCGATTATTCATCCTATGAATATCCATTTGCATGCTTCGAACATCTCCATGTTCCCTACCAATGAAACGTGGTACTCCGCATCGCAAAGCTAGTCTCAAACTCGAGCGATCCTTATCCTTATTATCGGATGGCTCAATCGACTAGGAACAGTTTAGAATATACAGTGACTATAAGATGTATTTCATGATAGACATCCCCATGTTCTACCACATCTTACATACACTATAGTATATTCAAGGTCTTTATCAAAACAACAATAGTATATCATAATATAACAATATGAAGAAAGATAAAGTCATTGCCATTAATAAAAGTGTAAATTACATTAAACAAAAGATCGTTTGTACAAAGAGTCATCAAAGCCCATAGCCACAAGTTGGCTCACTGGGCACCCACTCTTTCAATCTCCCACTTGCCCTATAGCCAACTAGTCATACTACGTAGACCCATTGCTTCGCGATGTTTGTCAAACAATGGTCCTGGCAAGGGCTTAGTAAGCGGATCAGCGATATTGTCTGCAGAGGCCACTCGTTCGACAGTGATGTCTCCTCTTTCCACAATCTCCCGGATGATGTGGTATTTCCTCAGTACGTGTTTGGATCTTTGATGAGACCTTGGTTCCTTTGCTTGAGCAACGGCACTGTTGTCACAGTACACCGGGACTGGACCAACAAATTCAGGAATGACGCCCAACTCTTGGACAAACTTCCTCATCCAAACGGCCTCTTTAGCAGCAGCTGATGCTGCAATGTATTCAGCCTCAGTGGTGGAATCCGCTGTGGTGTCCTGCTTGGAACTCTTCCAAGAGACAGCACCGCCATTGAGCATGAACACAAATCCAGAGGTTGACTTCGAGTCATCCACGTCACTTTGGAAGCTAGAGTCGGTATAGCCTTCCAATTTCAGATCTCGTCCTCCATATACCATGAACATATTCTTAGTCCTTCGTAAGTACTTAAGAATGTCCTTCACGGCTTTCCAATGCATTTGACCAGGATTAGCCTGATATCTGCTCGTGACACTCAGAGCAAATGCTACATCCGGTCTGGTAGATATCATCCCATACATGATACTACCTATAGCTGACGCATATGGTACATGTGTCATATTCTCTATCTCTGCATCAGTCTTGGGACACATAGACTTGGATAAAGAAACTCCATGACACATGGGTAGATGTTCTCTTGGACCCATCCATTGAAAACCGTTTCAATATGGTGTCGATGTAGGTTGATTGAGTGAGTCCTATCATTCTCTTAGATCTATCTCTATAGATCTGTATCCCAAGAATGTAGGATGCCTCACCCAAATCCTTCATCGAGAATCTACCTGATAACCATATCTTTGTTGACTGCAACATCCCTACATCATTCCCAATGAGTAGGATGTCATCAACATAAAGTACTAAGAATGTCACAGCATCCTTAACTACTTTCTTGTACACGCACGGTTCCTCCGGGTTCTTGATGAAACCAAAATCTTTTATTGTTTCATCAAATTTCTGGTTCCAACTTCTTGATGCTTGTTTTAGACCATAAATTGATCTCTGAAGCTTGCATACCTTATGCTCGCTTCCCATGGATGTGAACCCCTCCGGCTGCTTCATATAGATTTCTTCCTTAATGTCTCCATTAAGAAAAGCAGTCTTCACATCCATTTGCCATATCTAATAGTCATACCATGTAGCTATGGCAATAAGGATTCTTATGGACTTGAACATTGCAACTGGTGAAAAGGTTTCATCATAGTCAACTCCTTGTCTTTGAGTGTAACCTTTCGCCACCAATCGCGCCTTGTAGGTCAATACCTTACCATCAGGCCCAAGCTTTCTCTTGTAGATCCATTTACACCCTATTGGAACAATTCCATCAGGAGGATCTACTAAAGACCAAACTTGGTTTGTATGCATTGAATCCAATTCAGACTGCATAGCTTCAAGCCATAAATTTGAATCCGCATCAGAAATTGCTTCCTTGAAGTTTCTTGGATCACATCCAATGTCGGGTTCATCTTGATCCCCTTCAAGAAGAAGACCATATCGAACAGGAGGTCTAGAAGTCCTCTCGGATCTTCTAGGTTCAGGCGTGTCCAGTAATGGTTCCTGAGGCGTAGGATCGTTATTTTGTATTTCGGGTTCTTCTCGAACTTCTTCGAGTTCCATCATCTCGCCTTTCTTATCCAATAAGAACTCCTTCTCCAAGAAGGTGGCATTCCTAGAAACAAACACCTTTGTTTCAGCAGGATAATAGAAATAATATCCGATTGAATTCTTCGGATACCCTACAAAATAACATAAGCTGGATCGACTATCCAACTTATCTCCCACTGTCTGCTTCACGTAAGCAGGACATCCCCAAATCCTTAAGTACGAATACTTAGGAGCTTTGCCATTCCATAACTCGTATGGTGTTTTGTCCACTGCTTTAGTGTGGACGTTGTTCAACAACAATACCGCCGTTTCAAGCGCATAGCCCCAAAACGAAGGTGGAAGCTCAGTGAAGCTCATCATGGATCGAACCATGTCCAACAAAGTTCGATTACGACGCTCCGATACACCATTAAGCTGTGGTGTCATAGGAGGAGTCCACTGAGAGAGAATCCCATTCTCTTTTAGATAGTCCGAAAAATCGGTACTTAAGTATTCTCCACCTCGATCCGATCGAAGTGCTTTAATACTTTTACCTAGCTTATTTTCTACTTCAGCCTTGAATTCTTTGAACTTTTCAAATGCTTCATACTTATATTTCATTAAATATAAATACCCATACCTTGAATAATCATCAGTAAAGGTAATGAAGTAGGTGTGGCCATGTTGAGTCCCAACCATGGTTTCTAGTCAATATCCGTCTACCTCTAGACTAAGAAATTAGTTCATAATAAATTCAAAGATCAAACAAAACATGTTTTTCAAATAATCCATCAAACTAGAAAATTAGAGTTAAAAGGAAAACTAGAACGAAGTAGAATTAAGCTTTTCCGTAGCCTAATGCCGCCGTCTTCCGTCTTCGTACCGGGTTCTCGAGCTCTTGTTGCTCTCCAAGTATTCAAAGCCGACTGATTATTTTCAATTTTCTGAATGTCGGCGTCCTCCCCTTCTCATGTGCGTAAAATCTCTTTTTACATGTGTCCATAAATCCCAATCAATCCCTAGAATCTAGATTCCAAAATTTCCAAAACTCTGTTTTGTTTCCATATCACGGACAGTCCGCAGATGCACTACTATTCTTGCGCATATGCTTGAGATTTCACGCAGAAGCTTCTTTCTTCATGTTCTGGGATTGCGCAGATGCGGTAAAGTTAGGCGCAGATGCGGCTGTTCCTTTTCTTGTGTTTCTGGACATCCACGCATATGCGTGGTTCGGGCCGCATATGCGCTTCTTCAAGTCTTCAAATATCTACCTCTTTCCGCAGATGCTCCAATCTTGCCGCATATGCGGCTCCTGAATCTCTCAAATATCTTCCTCTTCATGCTTATGCGTGATGTCTTGTGCATATGCGGTACTTAGAATCTTCAATGCTCTGGTGTACTTTGACACAATTGCAACTTTCTTCTTCAATTTTTAATTCCTTTATCTATAATTTCACAACTCATGAATCCTCCTACATACACATAAACAACAACTAAACCGCATAAATCTGTTCGAAACAACGTAAAATTCAATTCAAATCATAACTAAATGAAGTGCATACAATTCACTTATCCAATTCTTCCAAACTTAATCTTTTGTTAGTCCCGAGCAAAACAAAACAAAACAAAACAAAACAATTAAACACACAAGAAATTAACAACACACAAGAAAGAAATAAAACTTAAAGAAACCAACCGGCCTCAGATGTTCAACAATTAATCCATGTGCAGCTACTTTTCTCAAGAGTCTCATGCGTGTGTGATTAGCCAATCATGTTTACCCCCTAACTTTCGATCAAATCATTCAACCAGTAAGACTCAAAGAGTCATTAACCCCGCACTCTAGTTTCAAAATACTCTCCACCAAGTTCAACTTTTACTCGCATAAATCAAAAGGAATTTTTCAGTGATTACATTTTTTTTTCATAAAATTACCGGATTTTGCAACCAGTTTTTATTTTAGCCCCATAAATTGCCCGCAGACTTAGCTATAACTAAATATAGGATTCGAATTTCAATCCCCTAATCTATAGCCCGGATGGAGCATCAACCCCATTTTATCCGCAAACTTAGCCATGGAACGGTGATTAGAATTTCAGTCCCTATCCAGGCCCAGATGGAGTTGTAAGAAAATTTAGATTTTTAATTTTTAATTTTATTTTTATAATTTATAACCCATGTTATCCGCATACTTAGTCAAGAACGAGGCTAATAGGAATTCAGTCCCTTGTTCCTAACCCGGATGGAGTATTTTTTTTTTCAATTAAATTGCCTAAATCATTTTTATGCTTGTATCAGTCAACCTCGGTCTTGAGCATAAATCACCAAAGGTAAAAGTCAAATTATCCAATCCACTTACAAAATAAACATAACTTTTCTACTTATTAGGAGTATCGACAGTCAAGGCAATAGTGCATAAATTGTGAGAACTCAAGATACAATGTCACCAACATTATATTATAAACTCTTTTTTTTTCCAATTCATCATCATAGGCCATTTTTATTTTTCTTTTCTATTTTTTCAGCCAACACACAAACTAACAATAAAAACTACACCAACAAAACATGCAAAAAACCCAATACGAACTAGTAAAAATAAACACAAATGCAGGGACTAAAATCAGAATTTTAAACCATCTAACCAACTTCAACAAACTAAACAATTCATCAGCAAAAACCAACTTCAAAATTCACAATAGAAACTCAACTCAACAACTATCCATAAATCAATACTCATTTTTCAAAATTAAATCCCCCCCCCCCCCCCCCAAACTTAAACTCAATCATTGTCCCTAATAATTGAAAACAATAAACAGAACCAGGGACATGTACCTCTTGGTACCAAGCATCAGGACTCGGTACCATCATCCTCAGAATCTTCATCGTGCGACCAAGGTGGTGGCGGTGGATATGGCACATTTGTAGAAGGGTAATTTTGAGCTAGCGCCGCATTAAAATCATGCACAAACGCCATGTGATCTCGCATTATTTTCCATTGCTTATGCACTTTCCTTTCCAAAGCATTTAAACGGTCAGAATAGTCACTCCCTTGAACAGCATGTGAAGGAAATGATGGAGAAGTGTGAGTCAGTGGAGGAGCAGGCTCAGACGGCTCTGGTGGGGGCTGTTCAATATTGGACTGCTCTGTCTGCTTCTGTTTCTCCCTTTTCAATGGCCCAACAAGCACAAAAGGAGCACGAGTAAGATGAAGTTGCTCAGTTGCATCCCAAGTTACGCCAGCATAATAGCAAAGATTCGTAATCAATGAGACATGGACTAAACAACTAAGAGGATATTTTTTACTAGCAGCATAAATGGATTGCTGAAGAACTTTACCCGCATTAACCGTCCTACTTGTAACTATAAAATAAACAAACTTTTCCATTTACACCGTAATTTCAAAAGTGTGGCCCGATGGCAACATGCGTGCGGCTACAAACTCATAACAATTATTAGCTTCCCGGTTAAGAAATCTGGAGAACAATATAACAGGGACACCTTTTTTATTCAATTTCCATTCGGCACCCTCAATGAAAAGTTCCTTTAGCACAACAACAACTGGAAACTCATTTTCAGTAAAAATCCTATAATCATCAAATTCAATGTTCGACATTTGATACATGGCGTTGATAGTTCGATAATTAAACGCAACCATTTTTCCGCGCACTCTCACTTTGTAGTCTTCATGCTTCACCATTAAATTGGCATAGAACTCCCGAACAATAGACATGACAGCTTCTGGAGTTTTTTGACGAATGCTTGCCAATTACGTCGTCTAGCCTCAACTAGAGTAGTAGAATTTAAGTCCCACATATCCATTCCCCGCTCTTTATGCACACTTTTGAGAGACAAGTCATCAAAATTTTTAGCCGTAGTAGCATTCCAAAACCGGTTTTTATCAAAAAATGGTTGCTCCGAAGATGACAAAGTCGATCCCTTTCCTTTTGTTTTTGGCGGCATCTTTGCAATAAATTCAACAAAAAGTGCACCCACTATCCCACTAATCACAAGCAACAATTTCACAAGGAAAAATTTCACAACTCAATAGCTTTATACTCCCTTTGACAATTAAACAAACACCTTCTATGCCAAAAACAACTACACTTATCTTCTTCTCCGAAATCCAACAATAATACGACTATCGCACAAGGGAAAGCTAATTACCTCGTCGAACACAACCAACAAGATCACAAAGGAGCAAACATCCCCGAGTTGATGTGGAATTTAATCGGCCGATGTAGATCCCTAACTTATGGTGTTGTACATCTCGATCAGATTGAGAGAGCTGTAGGTAGAATTTATATCCTTGATGGTGTTAAGCCAAATGAACGAACAATATTTTTTATGGGAGATTGGCAGATTGTGGGACGGTGGAAAATTTTGATAGGGAAGAACCGAGGAAATAACAAGTGAAGACACTACGAACCTGTGTTTTAATTTAAGTCAGATGGGTGTACGCGCAGATGCGGGTATTTTCACGCAAAAGCGTGATTATGATGTGCAATTAAGGGCCACAGATGCGTCGATATGGGCCACATATGCGTGGAATTGAATTTTTCAAGGTTCTGAAGTTTAGCGCAGATGCGCGATTTTTGCTAGCATATGCGTGAAAATAGTTCTTAAATATCTGGAATGTAACGCGTATGCGTGGAATTATAGCCGCAGATGTGCTTTCTCAAGACTTCACTTTCTTTTAGCGGCTTCAGCGGTGGTTGCCGATTTCCCATTAGTTTTATAACCTGAACCACAAAAATATAAATTCAATTAAAGGGATGTCTCGATTTGAAAAATAAATCAAAATACACAAAATAAATTAACAAAAAATATAATAAAATAAAAATAAAAATAAACACAAAATAAAGTAAAATAAAATAAATTAAAATTAAATAAAAAAATTAAAGCAGTAACATGGGTTGCCTCTCAAGAAGCGCTTGGTTTATAGTCGTCAGCCCGAATTTCCCGGTTCTTTCACACTTGCTCGATCAATGCAACTTTTTCCATGTTCCGCACTTCATTGCCAAAATAATGTTTCAACCTTTGGCCATTGACTTGGAAGGTTTGACCGTCAAGACAACTCAGTTAAATGGCTCCATAGGGATGCACTTTCACCAAGGTGAACGGGCCAGACCATCGCGATTTCAACTTACCTGGAAACAATCTGAGATGAGAGTTAAATAATAAAACATGTTGTCCAGGCTCGAATTCTCTCCGCAGTAAAATTTTGTCATGCCACTTTTTTGTCTGTTCTTTGTAGAGCTTGGCATTTTCGTAATAATTATTGTGAAACTCCTCAATCTCATTCAACTGCAACATTCGCTCTTCACCAGCAGATTTCAGATCAAAATTCAACTTTTTCACGGCCCAATATGCTCGATGCTCTAACTCCACTGGTATATGACATTCTTTCCCAAAAACCAACCTATATGGTGACATGCCAATTGGAGTTTTGAACACGGTCCGGTATGCCCACAACGCATCATCGAACTTGATTGCGCAATCCTTTTGGTTAGTGTGGACCGTCTTTTCCAGAATTTGCTTGATTTCCCGGTTGGATATTTCTACTTGCCCATTTGTTTGTGGATCGTATGCACATGCAACTTTATGCCTAACACCATATTTCGTCAGTAATGAATTAAAGATTTTATTGCAAAAATGCGTACTTCATCGCTGATAATGGCCCTTGGGGTTCCAAACCTCGTGAAATTTTTTTTCTGCAAAAACTTCACCACTAAAAGAGAGTCATTAGTGGGGGTGGCGATTGCTTCCACCCATTTCAAAACATAATCAATGGACAACAAAATATAAGACTGACCAAAAGAGAGGGGAAACGGTCCCATAAAATCAATACCCCAAACATCAAATAATTCAACTTCTAAAATATTTGTAATGGGTAATTCATCACGCCTAGATATATTTCTCATCCTTTGACATCTATCACAGGATTTTACCAAGGTATAACTGTCTTTCAATAAATTTGGCCAATAAAAAATATACTGAAGTACCTTGGCGGCAGTCCGTGAGGCTCCAAAATGACCGCCATATGGTGCAGAGTGACATTGTTCCAAAATTTCTTTTGCTTCAGCTTCATCTACACATCTCTTTATCACTTGGTCCGAATACTTTTTGTACACAAAGGGATCATTCCATAGATAAAACATTACATCATGGAAAAATTTCTTCCCTTGGTGATGATTAAGATCTGGAGGCAACACACCACAAGAAAGAAAATTAGCAAAATCAGCAAACCAATGAAGTTTAGAAGTTACCTCAAAAAGATGTTCATCAGGAAATTGTTCCTTGATGAGTTCATATTCAGCTTTTCCTTCCAACTCCAAGCGAGACAGATGATCCGCCCCTAAATTTTCACTCCCTTTCTTGTCACTAATTTCAAAATCAAACTCTTGTAGTAAGATTATCCACCGAATCAATCTTGGCTTGGAATCTTTCTTGGAAAAGAGATAACGAATTGCTGCATGGTCAGTATAAACAATTACTCTAGATTCAATGAGATAGGACCTGAATTTTTCAAAGGAGAACACCACAGCCAGCATCTCTTTTTCAGTAGTAGTATAATTCTGTTGTGCTCCGTCAAGAGTGCGGCTGACATAGTAAATCGCCCGAAACATCTTGTCTCTTCTTTGCCCCAAAACTGCACCTACAGCATAATCGCTGGCATCACACATCACCTCAAATGACTCTTTCCAGTCAGACACAATCATAATAGGCGTAGAAATTAGTGCCTCCTTGATCTTTGTAAATTCCTGCAAACATGCATCATAAAAAATAAACGATTTATCTCTTTCTAATAAATTACATAAGGGTTTAGTAATTTTAGAAAAATCTCTAATAAAGCGACGATAGAACCCGGCATGTCCCAAGAAAATTCTAATGGATTTCACATTATTTGGCGGTGAAAGATTTTCAATTACAACCACTTTTTCTTGATCCACCCCAAGCCCATTAGACGACACCTTATTTTCAAGTACTATTCCCTCTTGCACCATGAAGTGACATTTTCCCCAATTAAGCACTAGATTCTTCTCTTGGCAGTGCTGCAAAACAAGGGCCAGATTGTGCAAACAATGATCAAAAGAAGACCCAAACACTGAAAAATCATCCATAAAAATTTTCATGAATTTTTCCACCATGTCAGAAAAAATTGTCATCATGCACCGCTGAAAAGTAGTCGGTGCATTACACAAACCAAATGTCATTCTTCTAAAAGCATAAGTACCATAGGGACATGTGAAAGTTGTTTTTTTTTTATCCACTGGCGCTATAACAATTTTATTGTAGCCAGAATAACCATCTAAAAAACAGTAATTTTTATAACTTGCCAACCTGTCAAGCATATGATCAATAAAAGGAAGAGGAAAATGATCTTTTCTAGTAGCCTTATTCAACTTTCTATAATCAATGCAAACTCTCTAACAAGTAACAGTACGAGTCGAAATCAACTAGTTTTTCTCATTTTTTATCACAGTCATACCTCCCTTTTTCGGCACAACCTGTACTGGCAACACCCAAGAACTGTCAGATATAGCATAAATACTACAAGCATTCAATAGTTTCAAAACCTCAGCTTTTACCACTTATTTCATCGCAGGATTTAATCTCCTTTGATGATCAACATAATCACTATACGACTCCTCCATTAAAATCTTATGCATGCAAATGTTGGGACTAATTCCCTTGATATCAGAAATTGACCAACCCAAAACAGATTTAAATTTTTGCAAAACTCTTAATAATTTTTCCTTTTCATCATGAGTAAGAGAGAATGAACTAATTATCAGGTAAGTCGAATTTTCTCTCAAAAATTCATAGCATAAATGACATGGCAATTCCTTCAATTCTGGAGTAGAAACTTGTACCTTTTTGATGGGCTCCTCAAGCAATGCTTCAATTTTTTCTTGACCATCTTTTTCCTTTGGCAAACTTTAAAGAGCAATAAATTGCTCTCTAAGTTCCCAATAATCCCCATAAAACTGGGTTACAAAATTAATTAAACACCTAGACAATGAATCTTCCAACTCGATTCCTGCACAAAAATTATTTTCATGAGAACTAGATAAATAAATGCGATTACAAGACTATACCTCATCTAGGTTTTCATGGTTTTATAGATATTGAAGGTGACAGCTTACCACCAACTCATAGAGTTAATTCACCCTCCTGCACATCAATTAACGCTCTGCCAGTTGCCAAGAATGGTCTCCCCAAAATTAGAGGGGAATATTGATCTTCTTCCATTTCAAGAACTACAAAGTCAGCAGGAAAAATAAGCTTATCTACTTTTACCAGTACGTCTTCCACAACTCCTTGAGGATAGGTCAGAGAACGGTTAGTTAACTGCAGAGTAATTGTGGTTGGCTTCACCTCACCAAGCTCCAAAGACCTGAAAATAGACAAAGGCATTAAATTAATACTTTCACCTAAATCACATAATTCCCAATTAACAGTCGCACCACCAATAATAAAAGGAATAGTAAAACTCCCTAGATCTTTCAATTTCTATGGAAGCTTCTTTTGCAAGATGGCACTGCACTCCTCGGTCAATTTTACCGTCTCAAATTCTTCAAGTTTCCTCTTCCTTGTTATCTCATCCTTCATGAATTTTGCATAGTGTGGCATCTGCTCCAAAGCATCAGCGAATGGAATATTTATATGTATTTTCTTGAAGATGTCAAGAAACTTAGAAAACTCCTCATCCAATGCTTTCTTCTTGAACCGCTGAGGATATGGCAGAACAGCTTTTGGCACAGGAGGTTTCTCAGGCACTATTGCAAACTTGCAGGAATTTTTGCTATCAAAATTTTCAGACTCCAACATAATCTCTTCAACTTCTTCATCATCCACTACTTTTGGGTTATCAGTTCCAAGTTCTTTACCACTTCTAAGAGTAACAACCTTGCATTGCTCCCTAGATTAACCTTAGTGTTGCTATGAAACACACCTCTCTGCTGATTATTCAATGCATTCGCCAGTTGACCAATTTGTGTTTCAAGATTTTTTATAGAAGCGCTCACATTGGTCAAGTGCGTCTCCATACTATCCAGCTTGTTCTCATTCCTCTTAAATCTTGTGGATGACTCTGAAATAAAATTATGCACCAAGTCTTCCAAAGATGTCTTACCCTCAAAATTTTGAGTATTGAACCTCGGAGGAGGATTCAACACATTCTTATTGTTTGCATAGGAAAAATTATTGTGATTACGCAAACTAGGATGATATTGGTTGGGTACAAGGTTACCTCAATAGTTGTTGTATTTTCTGTTGTTCACATATTGAGCTTGCTCCACACTCTCAAAACCATAAGCAGAATTCACGGCAGTCGCCAGTGATGTTGTCTTAGTAAAAACTTGATTTCCTTTTGTCAGTGCAGCCAACTGTGTAGAAATAGTAGCCATCTGAGCAGTAAAAGTAGTGAATACATCAACCTCATGAATTCCAGCAGGCTTCCTTATCGCAGATCTCTCTCTCGGCCACTGATAACTGTTAATTGTCATTTGCTCAAGAATCTCATAAGCCTATTCAAGAAATTTAGAAAATATCAAACATCATGCAGCAGCATCCATAGAAATCCTCGTTGTCCAATTCAAACCATTGTAAAATAACTCAATTGGTTCCCAATCCGGAAAATTATGGTTTGGATACTTCCTAAGAAATTTCTTGTACCGCTCCCAAGCTTCATAAAGCTGCTCAAAATCTTGCTGCCTGAATGTAGTGATCTCTATTTTCAACTGAGCCGACTTAGCAGGCGGAAAATATTTAGCCAGAAATTTGGAAGCCATATCATCCCATGTAGTGATACTCCCAAGAGGTAGTGACTGCAACCAACTACGAGCATTGTCCCTAAGAGAGAACAGGAACAATCGTAGTCTGATGGTGTCCTCAGTAACACCATGAATCTTCACAGTGTCAGCAATCTCCAGAAAAGTGCGCAGATGCAAATTCGGATCTTCTGTAGCTGCACCCCTGAACTGATTCTGTTGCACCATATTAATCAAAGTTGGCTTCAACTCAAAATTATTTGTTGTGATATTCTGCCGAGCTATTCGAGAATAATAATGGTTGATCATCGGTCGAAAGCGATCTCTGATTGGCACCAGAGCATTTTCAGCTCGTTCTTTTTCTCCTTTGTTTTCAGTCATTTGTTGCAACTCTTCTCTTCTAGCTTTCCTCAAAGATTTAGCAGTTTTCTTGATTTTTGGATCAAAGAGCAGTTGTGAGACCTCGTTCCTAATCAACTAATTATCAGACAACTAGCGATAAGTAAACAAGAAACCAATAATATATATATTTTTTTTGAAGGCTCGCGCGCCCGCGCTGACATCAGCGCGCCCGCGCCTAAGCTGCGCTAAAACCAGCGCGCCCGCGCCGATTCTGCGCAAAGACCAGTGTGCCCGCGCTCTAAATAAGAGCGCCCGCGCCCATACCTCGCAAAGAGGCCGCGCGCCCACGCCAACAACCGCGCGCCCGCGTCGACCTCTCGCCCAGAAGAGTTAAGGCACTGAAATAAACTCAATCAAAACCTAAACACTTGCATTAAAAGTATTAAGCAAGCCATTAACAATACCAGAAAGGTTTAGGGAAGAGAAACATTCAATTCGATAGTACCTACATCGTTTCTTGCTTACAAAACAAATACGAGAAGTTCGAATGACTAAACATGTTCGCAAAACATAACTAGGTTGACATGCTGATTCAACTTCTAAACGAGTCTCACTTCTATCTCTTACTCTGGACGCTAACCAGGTCTATGCTGACTTGATCCTGCCCTTCCTGTTGCCAAGTACACATACAAAACAAAGCAATAGCCGGATAATCGGTGAGAATGATACTCCTAATAAAAGCAACATATCAAGTAATACAACAATAAACATGCTTTCAAGACAACAACAAAATCAATAACAACGTAATGAAATGCATGTCTTTAAATCAGGATATCAAATCTGATAAACAAAGGATTGCAGCTATGCTTTTGGGATCCCAAGGATGAGATCATGTGACGACTCACCGACTCTCCCAATCGAGGTGGTGCCACATATCTCACTCCTCTAGACTTTGAGCAACCGTAATGAGTATGCTAGCACTAGGCGATACGACTACGACCTAGGCCACTCAATCATAGTTCACAAACGTCCAAACAAAAAAGGGCGGTTCTGCCCGCTAGAAACAAGATTGGCTCAAGATGAATGCATATCAAAACATAAACATAAGCCACATAAACAACTCAAATAACAACCAAATACAAGTTCCACATGCTAGAACAAGTATTGATGCAATATGTGATTTGAAAGGGAAACTCGAGAACCAATAGTCCCGAGTATGCTATCCCGCTACAATGACTGCTTTTACCTTTCAATGTCGTAGATCCAACTCCGGACAAGCTAAAACAAAAGATTGCATCAACAACTATACAACCTAAACAACAAACAACGGTTCAAGGAAATCTCTTTACCGTTCTTCGTCCAACTCTCGACAAACAATGCTGCTAACACAGGGCTCGACAACTCCAACGAATCTGTAGGAATACAAGAGTTGATCAACAAACATGATCACTCACAAGCCAAGGCTTCAATCAATACAAAAAAGATTCGAAAAACCCAAAACTCAAACCGACGGCATAACGACTATAAACTGAACAAACCAGAAATGAAGACAGCAGTTCAATACTGATATAACCTCATATCAATGCCCAAAACAACAATAACAAAGCAAAACCATCAATCTCAAAATCCACATTTTTGAAAAAGGCTTCCAAAAATCATAACAAATCCGAACGTCGCTCTAATTCAAAACCGACAGATAATAAACGATCAGAACTCTGTCTAGAACAACATACTCGAATCTCAAACGATTCTAACAACATCCAAAAACTAGAATGTATCCGATCGTAGAAGAACATACAATATAACAGAGCTCTCACTGCAGAGATTGATAATCTGCCTTCAGAAATGATTTCCAACGAACGGATCGAGCTCGGACTGGATTTTGAAAGCTTGAAGAGATGTTTCCCCAAGCTCCAATGGAAGAACACGATAGAAGGGAAAAAGGAGAAGCAATTGAGACTAAGTCAAATCTCTTCCAAGTGTAGATAATATATTAAACTCAATATTTGCATTTTAGTCCTTGAAAAATCCAATTTTTTCAAAAAGGACCCTGATCAAAATCAAGTCGGCTCGTGAACTCTGTAATCTCCGATTAACTCAAATAAACTCATTTAAGATAAAAACGGGGCGTTACAATTCTCCCCCACTAAGAAGAGATTTCGTCCTCGAAATCAACAAGAACTACAACTCATAAGATAGAATAAAGAACTAAAGACAGTAAGAAGAACTCACGTCATCCGAATAACTCTGGAAATCACTGTCTCATGTCAGATTCTGTCTCCCAAGTCGCTTCCTCGACGCCGTGATGGCTCCACTACACTTTCACTAATGGGATCGACTTGGTTCTGAGTTGTTTCTCCTTCCGATCAAGGATCTGAAGTGGTCGCTCAAAGTAGCTTAGAGTCTTGTCTAACTCGGCTTCGTCAGGCTGAAGGATATGAGAAGGATCTGGATGATACTTTCGCAGCATAGAGACGTGAAAAACGTCGTGAATACCAGATAAAGACGGAGGAAGTGCAAGTCTATAGGCAAGATCGCCTATCTTCTCGAGAATCTCGTACGGCCCGATGAATCTCGGAGATAACTTCCCTCTCTTACCGAATCTGACAGTGCCTCTGAACGGAGAAATCTTCAGAAAGACTCGGTCTCCTTGATCAAAACTCAAAGGTCTACGCCTGACATTCACATACTTCGCCTGTCTATCTTGACCTGACTTCATTCTAGTCTGAATGATCTTCACCTGCTCTGCCATATCTCTAAGCATCTCCGGTCCCAAATCTGGTGACTCGGACAAATCATCCCAAAACAACGGAGATCGGCACTTCTTACCATACAAAGCCTCAAAAGGCGCCATACCGATACTCTAATGGAAGCTGTTGTTGTAAGAAAACTCGACAAGAGGCAAAGAATCCTGCCAACTAGTGCCAAAGTCTAGCACTACTGATGAAACTTAAAATTTGTAATTATTTATATGTTAAAAAATGTGTTTTAAAATTTAAGTTTAATTAAAATTATGAAGTTGTATTATTTTAGTGTTATGTGTTTATATTTAAATGTTTTACTAAAATGTTGTATTTTACGGTTTGCGCAGGTTTGGTAAAAATAAAATTACTCAAGCTACAGTGGTCATAATGGAGTAATCTCAAAACCTGTAGAATCACAAAAGAGGCATCTTCAACTTTGTAGAAGACAAGAAATTCCAAAAACTTCATTAAGATGATCAAAATAATAAAACATCAAAATGGAGATAGATTTACTTTTACTATGACCAGCTTGGAGTAAAAATATCATAAGTATTTCATATTTTATCCAAAAGGGGTGAATGAGTTGTCCAAACACATCTACACAAAATATCCTACGTGTTCTATGTTGAAAAGAAAGGCTGAATCGGTGGTCTAAGGCATCAAACATGCCAATTAAAGTTGGGTCATGGTATTGACATTCAAGGAGACAAGCACCCACCAACTTTACTATTTCACATTTAATGAGCCTTGGACTCTTCCTCTCATTTGGCCTATAAATAGATGTGTTGTATAAGCTTTGTAGTGTGTAAGAGTGTAGAGAATTCTTCATTTGTAAAATAAATATTGTGTGTGTGAGAATAAAAGTTTGAGTGTGCAAGTTTCTCAAGTTCAAGTATGAAATTTCTTTTATCTTTATTCTTGAGTTTCATGTTCATGGAAAGCTAAATCTTTTTATGTCAAGGTGAAAAGGTTTCATTGTTGGTCAAGTAAGATTGTCTATATTTTGTATATTCTTTTTTTTTCTATTTTTATTTTTACTAATTGATCTTTATTTGTAGGTATAATTTTGGATGATTTGTTGTTATCTATTTACATCAAATGCTTGGTACCTTGAATGTGGTTACCTTGATTTGTTGTCAAATATGATACAATAAATACTACAATAATTATATACTATAAATATATGTATCTATTTATAATAAAGTCATATATATTATTTAGACGATAGCGCGACACTGTCGGTTGTTCTAAATAATATATTGTGATTTGAACTAACATTTACTTTCTCGCATCTAACTTTTACTTTATCGCAACTAACATTTACTTTTCCGCAACTAACATTTACTTTCTCGCATCTAACTTTTACTTTTCCGCAACTAACATTTACTTTATCGCATCTAACATAAAGTCATATATTTTATTTAGACGATAGCGTGGCTCTGCCGGATGTTCTAAATAAAATATTGTGATTTGATCTAACATTTACTTTTATGTCAATTTATATTTATGCATTTATATATATATTATGGGTACCATGTATTAAATATCGGTTGATATTAATATAGTGGGAACTATATTATATGATATACTTGTTTAAATGTTTCATTGTTCTTTTATGTTTATTTTTATTTTAGTTTCTTTTATTTATTTTTATTAAGCAATCTTAAATAAACCAACAATGAACCTTTGAAACCTTGACAATTTTATAATTTGTGTATTTGAAGTTTTATAATAATATTTTCATCTATAATATATTATTGCTAAAATTAAACTTACAACATCCTCTCCGTGGATCGATCTCGTACTCACGAGTATATTACTTGCAGACAACCTACACTTGGGTGAATTACAATTTAAGTTGTAGCAAGTTTTTGGCGCCGTTGCCGGGGAGGTATAAATTAAGTTTAATTTTGTTATTATGTAAATAGTATGTTGTTTTTAATTGTATGATTGTTTGGAGTCGTAAACAAAGTGGTAGACTTGTTCGAGTAACTGAAAATATTTTAAACATGGACGATAATTCTAATAATCAAGATGATAATAATAATAATCATCATCATCAAGAATATGAACAACCAAGAACACTTAGGCATCATATGAATCCAATAAGAACTAGTACACCATCTTGTTTAGTTTTTCCTCCTGATGCATCTAATTTCAATTTTAAGCCACAAGTCATTCAACTTTTACCAAATTTTCATGGCTTAGATTCTGAAAATCCATATTTGCATTTAAGAGAATTTGAGGAGGTTTGCAACACTTATAATGATCAAAATTGTAGCATGGATACTGTTCGATTAAAGCTTTTCCCTTTTTCCTTAAAAGATAAAGCTAAAACATGGTTGCAAAATTTGAGATCAAGTTCAATAAGATCATGGGAAGAAATGCAACAACAATTTCTAAAAAAGTTTTTTCCTTCCCATAGAACAAACTCTTTTAAAAGACAAATTACAACTTTTTCTCAAAAACAAGGTGAAACATTTTATCAATGTTGGGATAGATATAAAGAGTTACTTAATACATGCCCACATCATGGTTTTGAAATATGGAGAATAGTTTCTCACTTTTATGAAGGTTTAATACCTAAAGATAGGCAAATGATAGAATTCATGTGTAATGGAACTTTTGAAGATAAAAACCCAAATGAAGCTATGGAATATTTGGAGTCATTAGCAGAAAATGCTCAAAATTGGGATAATATAGGCTCAATTGAACCACCAAGTAAAACCAATAATTCAACAAATGGAGGTGGTATTTATCATCTTAAAGATGATGTAGATGTTCAAGCTAAACTTGCATCTTTAGCAAGAAAAATCGATTCATTAGAAATGAAAAAGAGTGATCAATTAAAAAGTGTTCAAGAAATTGTTTGTCATATATGTGACACACATGATCATCTTACAAAAAATTGTCCTACTTTGCCTTCATTTAAAGAATGTCTCCATGAACAAGCCAATTATGTTAACAATTTTAAAAAACCAACATTAGATCCTTTTTCACAAACATACAATCCTGGTTGGAGAAATCATCCCAATTTTAGTTGGAGGAACGATAATAATGCACAACCTTCACAACAACCTTTTCAAAATAACCAAAGTCATCAAGGTTATGCTCCTTATATCCCACCTCCAAGAAAAAATTTTGAAGATGAAATTCATGCATACATTCAAAAGCAAGAGTCTATCAATATTCAAAACATTCAATCTATGAATGATTTGAAAGAAACTCTTGCAAAATTTGCATCTGCACTTAATATTCATGAAAAAGGAAAATTTCCATCTCAACCACAACCTAATCCTAAAAATCAAAATCAAGAAAAATTTGATCAAGTAAAATCTGTTATTACTCTTAGAAGTGGTAAAATAGTTAATGATCCATATAGTGATGAAAACAAAGATCAATTAAACTCAAAGAGTAAGGATTAAAATCCTGATACTTTTGAGAAAGATGATGCTTTGAGTCCTAAAAATAAGAAAATTGATGATAAAATAAATAAACATGTTCCTTTTCCTCATGCATTAGTAAATAATAAAAAACAAAAAAATGATTCTGATATTTATGAAGTTTTTAAACAAGTAAAAATAAATATTCCATTATTAGATGCTATTAAACAAGTGCCTTCTTATGCAAAGTTTTTAAAAGATTTATGTACTGTGAAAAGACAATTGCATGTAAAGAAGAAAGCATTCTTAACGGAGCAAGTAAGCTCTATTATTCAAAATAATTCTACCTTGAAATATAAAGATCCCGGTTGTCCAACAATTTCATGTATTATTGGAAAAAATAAAATTAAAAAAGCTTTGTTAGATTTGGGAGCAAGTGTGAATTTAATTCCTTATTCAGTTTATGAAAAGCTTAAGTTGGGAGATTTAAAACCTACATCTGTTACTCTTTTACTAGCCGATAGGTCAATCAAAATACCTAGAGGTATCGTAGAAGATGTGTTAGTTCAAGTCGATAAATTCATATATCCTGTGGATTTTATTGTCTTGGATACACAACCAATAGAAGTACATAACGAAATTCCAGTAATATTGGGACGTCCATTTCTAGCAACTTCAAATGCTTTAATTAATTGTCGAAATGGAATAATGAAATTGTCTTTTGGAAATATGACTTTAGAACTTAATGTGTTCAATTTATGTAAACAACCAAGTATTAATGAAGATGAAGATGATAATGCAATAGAAACAATTGTGGAAGAAAATATACACCAAGAAAACTTAAATCAACAATCTGAAGTTTGTTTAGTGGAAAGTTTTGATTCAAAAAATGTTTTTAAATCAAAGTTATTTGAAGAAATTAATGAACTTGAAGAAGTAAAAGAAAATGATCATCCAAAACTTGAATTAAAACCCTTGCCAATAGAACTAAAATATGCTTTTCTTGGTGAAAATCAAACATATCCTATTGTAATATCTTCTACCCTCTTACCAAAACAAGAAGAAGATGTAATAACACTACTTAAAAAACACAAAAATGCAATTGGATGGACTTTGCAAGATATAAAAGGTATAAATCCTTTAATCTGCACACATAGAATTCACTTGGAAGAAAATGCTAAAACATATCAACAACCACAAAGAAGATTAAATCCACACATGAAAGAAGTTGTTAAAAATGAAGTTTTAAAACTATTAGATGCCGGAATTATTTATCCAATCTCGGATAGTAAATGGGTAAGTCCAACACAAGTAGTACCAAAAAAATCAGGCATCACTGTTATAAAAAATGAAAAGGGAGAATTATTACAAGCTAGGATTCCATCTAGTTGGCGTATGTGCATTGATTATAGAAAATTAAATGATGCAACTAGAAAAGATCACTTTCCGTTACCATTTTTAGATCAAATTTTAGAGAAAGTGGCAGGTAATCCTTATTATTGTTTTCTTGATGGGTATTCGGGGTATTATCAAATACCAATATCATTAGAAGATCAAGAAAAAACTACTTTCACTTGTCCGTTCGGAACTTTTGCTTTTAAAAGAATGCCATTTGGTTTATGTAATGCCCCGGCTACTTTTCAAAGATGCATGCTAAGTATTTTTAGTGACATGATTGAAGAATTTGTGGAAGTTTTTATGGATGATATAACTGTTTTTGGAAACTCATTTGAAAACTGTCTTAAAAATTTGGAAGAAGTTTTAAAAAGATGTGAAGAAAAAAATCTTGTTTTAAATTGGGAAAAATGTCACTACATGGTTAAATCCGGAATTGTGTTAGGGCATGTTATATCTGAAAAAGGAATTGAAGTTGATAAAGCTAAGGTTGATGTTATTGCTAATCTACCATCACCAAACACGATCAAAGAAATTCGATCATTTTTGGGTCATGCGGGATTTTATAGAAGATTTATAAAAAATTTTAGCATAATATCGAAACCAATTTCAAATATTTTAACAAAAGATGCACAATTTGAATGGACTCAAGAGTGTGAAACTGCTTTTAAAAAAATAATTAATCTTTTAACTACATCACCTATTTTACAACCTCCTGATTGGTCTTTACCATTTGAATTAATGTGTGATGCAAGTGATTATGCTGTAGGAGCCGTGTTAGGACAAAGAAAAGAAGGTAAACCTTATGTGATCTATTATGCAAGTAGAACCTTAAATAGTGCTCAAATCAATTATTCAACAACTGAAAAAGAATTACTTTCAGTAGTGTTTGCATTAGATAAATTTCGATCCTATTTAATTGGTTCTACTACTATTGTTTACACTGATCATTCTGCCATAAAATATTTATCAAATAAACAAGATGCTAAGCCGAGATTAATAAGATGGATTTTGTTGTTACAAGATTTTGATCTTGTAATAAAAGATAAAAAAGGAAAAGAAAATGTAGTAGCCGATCATTTATCAAGAATAATTTTTGAATCATCTCAAAATGAAATACCAATAAATGAAAATTTTCCGGATGATCAACTATTTTATGCTACTACTATGCCTTGGTTTGCTAATATTGTAAATTTTCTTGTGACAAATAAAATGCCTTCTCATTGGAGTTCACAAGATAAAAATAAATTCTTGAAAGAGGTCAAAAAATTTTATTGGGATGATCCTTATTTGTTTAAGTATTGTCCTGATCAAATTTTTCGACGATGCATACCCGACAATGAGGTAAGTAGTGTCATTAAATTTTGTCATTCTGAGGCATGTGGAGGTCATTTTTCGTCAAAGAAAACAGCTGCAAAAATCTTTCAATGTGGATTTTATTGGCCTTCTTTATTCAAAGATACACATTCATTTTGCAAATCTTGTGAAAATTGTCAGAAAATGGGTTCAATTTCAAAACGAAACATGATGCCTTTAAATCCAATCATGATTATTGAAATATTTGACAGTTGGGGAATAGATTTTATGGGTCCATTTCCATTATCTTTTGGATTCACTTATATTTTAGTAGCTGTCGATTATGTTTCAAAATGGATTGAAGCAATTGCATGTAGAACTAATGATCATAAAGTTGTGATAAAATTTTTGAAAGAAAATATTTTTAGTCGATTTGGAATACCTAGAGCTATAATAAGTGATGGGGGAAGTCATTTTATAAATAAATCATTTTCTTCGTTGTTAAGAAAATATGGTATTACACATAAAGTTTCTACTCCATATCACCCTCAAACGAATGGTCAGGTTGAACTTGCAAATAAAGAAATAAAACAAATTTTGGAAAAAACAGTCAATCCAAATCGAAAAGATTGGTCTTTAAGATTAAGTGATGCATTATGGGCATATAGAACTGCATTTAAAACATCATTGGGGATGTCACCATATAGATTAGTTTTTGGAAAGCATTGTCATTTACCTGTTGAAATTGAACATAAAGCTTATTGGGCAATTAAAGCGTTTAATACTAATTTAGATGATGCATCTAAATCAAGAAAATTGCAATTAAATGAACTAGAAGAATTAAGAAATGATGCATATGAAAATGCAAAGATTTATAAAGATAAAACAAAAGCATTTCATGATAAAAATATTATGAGAAAATCTTTTGAAATCGGACAAAAAGTTTTACTTTATAATTCTCGCTTGCATTTGTTTCCAGGAAAACTTAGATCGCGATGGTCTGGACCATTTATTGTTAAATTTGTCTATCCTCATGGTGCTGTTGATGTTGAAAATCCTAAAAATAATAATGTATTTAAAGTTAATGGGCAAAGACTTAAACCGTTTATAGAAAATGAAGTTCTTAATGAAGAGTTTATGCCTTTATATGATCCAACTTAATTGTTACTTATATTTTTATTTTATTTTTGCAGAATTGAGTTCACTTCCCGGTTAAGTGGCGGATAACGGTACTCCGTGACTACTTTCAGTCGGTTTTATTTCAATTTCCCAAAATAATTGAATATATATATATATATATAAATATATTATGGATGAAGATATCAAAAAACTTGGTAAATATTTTCCATCTGTTTCTAAAAAAGTTCTGAGAATGATTTATGAAGGCAGATGTGAAAGATTGAGAATGCTTATGCAAAAAGGAATCCCGGAGGATATTCGTCTTATAATTGAAGCCAAGGTTCGATTAGGTGGTGAAGTTCCAAAATTCTTACTTGTTCGAAATATGTCTGGACTAGGAAAAAGTACCTATGCGAAGAAAAGAAGGGCTAAAAGGTTAGATGTTTGTCATAATTGTGCCAGATGGACTTGTAATAGACAATGCAGATCTTTGGGATATGTTTCCACAAATAGAGAAGATAAAATTGATTTCATTAAGAATGGGCTGAGTAAAGAGTCATTGGATGATATCTCATTGACTCTTGAGACGCATTCTAGTGGATATGTACAAGGTCAACTTCTCCGTTTATGGAAACTATTCCAAGCGCAGCGTCATGGTGATGGTCTTGGGAATCTGACTAAAAAAGACCCTATTTGCCAATTTATAAGAAAATTGGATGGTAAGCCAACCCTCGACTCATAAATATTGAAGGAACACTGTGAGCCACAATCACATCACTGTTTATACGCATGCATGTTATTATTATATATTATTTTTTTACTATTTTCATCATTTTGTTCACATCTGTATTCCTATTTCTGTCTTATTCCTTGTTTTCCTTATAAAATCACTCAACTCTCTCTATATTTTTTTTTTTTAAAAAAAAGAAAAAAACATGACAGGATCTTCTTCACAAAAATTGAAAAATATTTGTGTCTTTTGTGGTTCTAATACTGGAAAGAATGAAATATTTGTTGATGCAGCAATTAATCTTGGAAAAAAGTTAGCAGAGAGAAAAATTCACTTGGTTTACGGAGGAGGCAATATAGGGTTAATGGGATCTATTTCAACAGCAGCTCATCTTGGAGGTAGTCAGGTTTTGGGTATTATTCCTACAGCTTTAGCTGAAGGAAATATTACAGGTGTTACGGTTGGGGAAGAGTTGAAAGTTTCATCAATGTACGAGAGAATAACTAAAATGATAGAAAATTCTGATGCTTTTATTGCCTTACCTGGTGGTTTTGGTACTTTAGAAGAAATTTTTCATGTTGTTTCTTGGGCACAACTTAATATCCATAATAAACCTGTTGGCTTGTTGAATATTAATAACTATTATGATGGTTTGTTGACTTTTCTCGATGTAGCCGTGGAACAAAATTTTATTTCAGAAAATTCACGAAGGATGCTCATCTCTGCTTCGAATGAAGACCAATTAATTGATGATCTCCAAGCTTTTGTTCATCAACCTGATTCAGCTATAACAAAGATCAATTGGTCTCAACCAACCAGTAAGAAAAGAAAACTGGATCATTGATTCAACATGTCATGAAATGGTTTGTGTTTGTTCCTCATCTTCAATAATTCCAGGTGATATCTCTTTCATCATGTACTCTTTATTTTTCTTTAAAAAAAAAAATTAAAAACAATGTCATATTCAGGTTTGGGGGAGGGTTTATCTTTAAAAAAAAAAAAAAAAAAAAAAAAATTTAAAATTTAAAAAATATATATATATATTTCTATAATAATATTTATTTTTCTTTTTCAATGGCAGAGTAAGGAGTCAAAAACTCCTGACACGCATTAGTTTTTATTTATCATTTTATCACAATAGATTAGATTTTAATATTCCGTATATATTTAAATTGCAAACTACTAAGAAAATGAAGTCTTTTTGTATAGATGTTTATTTATTATTCTTTTTATCAATTTAATAAAAAATATATAATTGATGGGATATAAGTTATAAATAATATATAATTGTGTGTTTTCAAATACATATTTTTTAAAACTTTTATGAGCATATAATTAAAGTGATATTGATTGAATAAATAATAACATGTATAATTGAGGGAATTAATTTGTAAAAGTGCAATAGTTACTCACATAAATTTTGTGAGTGAGGGGTAAGAATTGAGAAAACAACTTATAAGCTTTTATTGATTATTAAGAAATGGTTGATTACTAGATTAAACCCATTTTGAAAAAAAAAAAAAAATGAAAATTGGCTGCAAAGTTGTTTGAAGTTTGATTGTAAAGATGTAGAGTATTAATATCTCTACTATAATTATTAATGTAATAGATTTACCTCATAAAAAATAAAAAAATAAATAAACTTTGAAAAAAAAATGTTACATTTTCAAAGTTTATTGGAGGTATTTGATTATGTAAAAACAATTTTGCAGCCAAGCAAAAAAAAAAAAACAAAACAAAAAACAAAAAAAAACAAAAAAACAAAAAAAAAAATGGGTTTATTCTTTGTAAATCATCCTATCTTATTTTCAATATTAGATTATTTGATTGTCTGCTTTACTAGCCATTTTCAAAGAGTGTATAATTTTCTTCCAACTCCACGAGTGAAAAACAGCTATATATGAAATACTTTAACCCGAGAGAATATGGAGTTGAGACTTTTACATTAATATTCCTGATGATATACATGTTATGAAAATGATTTCTATTATCCTTTTAATTATATTATTCTCAAAGTTTTTAGAAAATATTTATGTAAAAAAAAAAAAAAAAATTATATATATTTAATATTTTGATATTGTGTGAAATATATATGTATAGCCCATCCAATTACATATTAATATATTGGTTGATAATGAGATTTATAAATAAACATATGATCTCCTCACAAGTGTGTTTTTAAAATTTTAAAGTTTGCAAATTTGAATATATATATTAAGGAATAAAAATCTAACTTGTGATTTTATGATATTTTATGATATTTTATGATATTTTATTACTAAGGGACTAGTAATTAGCCGGTTTGGGGGTGTGATGAAACTTAAAATTTGTAATTATTTATATGTTAAAAAATGTGTTTTAAAATTTAAGTTTAATTAAAATTATGAAGTTGTATTATTTTAGTGTTATGTGTTTATATTTAAATGTTTTACTAAAATGTTGTATTTTACGGTTTGCGCAGGTTTGGTAAAAATAAAATTACTCAAGCTACAGTGGTCATAATGGAGTAATCTCAAAACCTGTAGAATCACAAAAGAGGCATCTTCAACTTTGTAGAAGACAAGAAATTCCAAAAACTTCATTAAGATGATCAAAATAATAAAACATCAAAATGGAGATAGATTTACTTTTACTATGACCAGCTTGGAGTAAAAATATCATAAGTATTTCATATTTTATCCAAAAGGGGTGAATGAGTTGTCCAAACACATCTACACAAAATATCCTACGTGTTCTATGTTGAAAAGAAAGGCTGAATCGGTGGTCTAAGGCATCAAACATGCCAATTAAAGTTGGGTCATGGTATTGACATTCAAGGAGACAAGAACCCACCAACTTTACTATTTCACATTTAATGAGCCTTGGACTCTTCCTCTCATTTGGCCTATAAATAGATGTGTTGTATAAGCTTTGTAGTGTGTAAGAGTGTAGAGAATTCTTCATTTGTAAAATAAATATTGTGTGTGTGAGAATAAAAGTTTGAGTGTGCAAGTTTCTCAAGTTCAAGTATGAAATTTCTTTTATCTTTATTCTTGAGTTTCATGTTCATGGAAAGCTAAATCTTTTTATGTCAAGGTGAAAAGGTTTCATTGTTGGTCAAGTAAGATTGTCTATATTTTGTATATTCTTTTCTTTTCTATTTTTATTTTTACTAATTGATCTTTATTTGTAGGTATAATTTTGGATGATTTGTTGTTATCTATTTACATCAAATGCTTGGTACCTTGAATGTGGTTACCTTGATTTGTTGTCAAATATGATACAATAAATACTACAATAATTATATACTATAAATATATGTATCTATTTATAATAAAGTCATATATATTATTTAGACGATAGCGCGACACTGTCGGTTGTTCTAAATAATATATTGTGATTTGAACTAACATTTACTTTCTCGCATCTAACTTTTACTTTATCGCAACTAACATTTACTTTTCCGCAACTAACATTTACTTTCTCGCATCTAACTTTTACTTTTCCGCAACTAACATTTACTTTATCGCATCTAACATAAAGTCATATATTTTATTTAGACGATAGCGTGGCTCTGCCGGATGTTCTAAATAAAATATTGTGATTTGATCTAACATTTACTTTTATGTCAATTTATATTTATGCATTTATATATATATTATGGGTACCATGTATTAAATATCGGTTGATATTAATATAGTGGGAACTATATTATATGATATACTTGTTTAAATGTTTCATTGTTCTTTTATGTTTATTTTTATTTTAGTTTCTTTTATTTATTTTTATTAAGCAATCTTAAATAAACCAACAATGAACCTTTGAAACCTTGACAATTTTATAATTTGTGTATTTGAAGTTTTATAATAATATTTTCATCTATAATATATTATTGCTAAAATTAAACTTACAACATCCTCTCCGTGGATCGATCTCGTACTCACGAGTATATTACTTGCAGACAACCTACACTTGGGTGAATTACAATTTAAGTTGTAGCAACTACCGCTCGCAGCATATCCTCTAACGTCAGGATAGTCCGCTCTGACTGTCCATCAGTCTGAGGATGATAAGTTGTACTCAGATGCAATCGAGTACCAAGTGCCTCCTGAAGACTGTGCTAGAAGTGCGAAGTGAATCTAGGGTCTTGGTCTGAAACGATCGACTTCGGCACACCATGCAATCTCACAACATTGCTAACATACAACTTAGTCATCTGATCATGAAGATACGTCATCTTGTACGGAATAAAACACGCAGACTTCGTCAATCGGTCGATCACTACCCAAATGGCATCGCATCCTCGAACGGATCGTGGTAGCTTCGTGACGAAATCCATGGAAATGTGATCCCACTTCCATTCAGGAACAGATAGACTGTGCAACAGACCTCCTGGTCGCTTCCGTTCTGCTTTTACTTGCTGACAGTTCAAACACCGAGATACAAACCTCGCAACATCGCTCTTCATTCTCTTCCACCAGAACTGGTTCTTCAGGTCATTGTACATCTTACGACCTCCAGGATGAATACTAAACCGACTGTAATGAGCCTCTCGAAGAATACGCTGCCTCAACTCCGAAATATCAGGCACAAAAATACGGTTATTCACAAACAAAACATCATCTCTAACCTGGAATTCAGACTGATGCCCAGATCTGACTTTCTCTACTGAAACCTGAATGCTCGGCTCAGACTTCTGTGCTTCTCTGATTGCAACAAACAACTCCGGTTCGGCTTGAATAACAAAAACTCTGATAGTCTCCCTATCTGTTTCAAACTCTGAACCAGAAGTGCAACAATCATCGATCAACTGAGAAACACCAATAGTAGAAAGAGATAAAGAACAAAGCTTTCGGCTCAAGGCATCTGCAACTGCATTCGACTTTCCCGAATAATACTTGATTTCACAGTCGAAATCCTTCAACAAATCGAACCATCTTCTCTGTCTCTTATTCAGTTCTGCCTGCGAAAACAAGTACTTAAGACTCTTATGGTCAGAAAAGATCTCGAAAGACTCACCATACAGATAGTGACGCCAGATCTTCAGAGCAAAGACGATCGCGTCTAGTTCAAGATCATGAACCAGATAACGAGTCTCGTGCGGTTTCAGCTGCCTCGATGCATACGCCACCACATGCTTATGCTGCATAAGAACACAACCCAAGCCTCGGTTAGAAGCATCACAATAGACTGTGAAACCTCCAGTACCCTTCGGAATAGAAAGAATCGGAGCACTGGTCAGTCTCCTCTTCAGATCAACAAAGCTAGTCTCACAATCTGCAGTCCAGACAAAAGGCGCATTCTTCTGAGTCAGCTGGGTAATAGGCTTGGCAATAGACGAGAAACCCTGGATGAATCAACGATAATAACCAGCTAAACCCATGAAGCTTCGGATCTCAGGTACTGATGTTGGTCTAGGCCAATTCATAACTGCTTCAATCTTGCTGGGATCGACAGAAATCCCATCTCCAGAAATGATATGACCGAGAAAGACGACTCGATCCAACCAGAATTCACACTTAGACAACTTGGCAAACAACTGCTCAACTCGCAAAATCTGCAGTACGGTCCTCAAGTGCTCTGCATGGTCAGTACGGTTCTTTGAGTAGATAAGAATATCATCGATAAAGATAATGACGAACTCATCTAAATAACGCTGAAAGATACGGTTCATCAAACCCATAAAAACCGTTGGAGCGTTAGTCAAACCGAACGGCATGACTATAAACTCAAAATGACCATACCTCATTCTGAATGCGGTCTTAGGAACATCTTCCTCTCGCACTCTCAGCTGGTGATAACCTGACCTCAGATCAATCTTCGAATAGACAGAAGAACCCTGCAACTGATCAAAAAGGTCATCTATTTGGGGTAAATGATACCTGTTCTTAACTGTAGCCTGATTCAACTGACGGTAGTCGATACAAAGCCGCATAGAACCATCCTTCTTCCAAACAAACAGCACAGGAGCACCCCAAGGCGATACACTAGGTCTGATATATCCCTTGGCATTCAAATCTTCAAGTTGCTCCTTCAACTCTCTCAGTTCAATAGGTGCCATACGATAAGGAGCTTTGGAAATAGGTTGAGTACCTGGCACCAAATCGATGCTGAATTCGATCTCTTGCAAAGGTGGCAATCCAGGAACATCTTCCGGAAACACATCAGCAAATTCTCTAACCATTGGTAAATCTACCAAAGCTGGGCTAGATTTCAGTACATCAACTGCATAAACCAAAAATCCTTCTGCACCTCTCTGTAACAAACGAGTCATAGATAACACTGAAATCAAAGGAATTCTAGATCGAGAACCCTTACCAAATAATTTCCACTCGTCTGCCATTTCAGGTCTGAACCTGACAACCTTCAGAAAACAATCAACTGTTGCCCTGTACTTGGTCAAAGCATCTATACCGACAATACAATCCAAATCTGACAACCCAAGCACAATACAGTCGAATTCTAACAAATTCCCCTCAAAACAAAGTTCACAGTTCCTGACTAGTCTGACAGAAACAATTCCTCCCCCCAAAGGTGAAGTAACAGCTACTACTATAGGCAACAATTCAGTTGGCAAAGCATGCAATAACACAAATTTCTCAGAGATAAAGGAATAGGAAGCACCCGTATCAATCAAGACATGAGCAGAATAACCAAAAATCGAACAGTTACCTGCTATAACATCGTCAGGTGCTGCCTGAACCTGATCCTCTATCAAAGCAAAAACTCGTGCCTGCTGTCTCGGAGGCTGGTTCGCACTAGAGTTACCTCCCTGTCTGTTCTGCTGCTGAGGCTGGAAAGACTGCACTATAGAATATTGCCTCTCGGGTTGAGCTGCAGGTCGAGATGAACTTCCACTCTGAGCTCTATCTCTGTTACACTGAGGGCACACCTTAGAGAAGTGTCCCGGTTGCTGACAGGTGTTACAATTACTAAAGACTCCCACACACTGATCCGGTGAGTGTCTTCCCCCACACTTGCTGCAGTACAAGGATGATGACCCAGAACTCGGTCCTGAACCAAACTGTCGGGAACCACTGAAACTAGACGAACTGTTCCCCTGCCTCTTGAACTGTTTACCTCTTGCCTTGTATTGATCCTTTTTGTTTCCCCTACTTCTACCACCTTCATACCTCTGCTGCTGGTTCTGATGTTGAGGTGGTTTATTCTGATACTGAGATGGTTGGTTCTGATACTGCCTCTACTGCTGAGGTGCCACCTGATTACCTCTTTGCCTCCACAAGCCTGCTTCTGCTCCCTTTGCGTGATTCATGGCATCCGCAAAGTTGTTAGGCCTGTTGGTGTTTATCAACGTGAAGACGTCGGGGTTCAAACCATTGATGAACTGATCTGCCTTAGCTTCTTCATCTCCGGCAATTAGCGGTGCAAAACGCAACAGACTATCAAACTTAGCCACGTACTCTTCAATGTTCAGATTCCTTTGCCTCAGATTGGCAAACTCTGCTCCGTTATCTTTGCGATATGAGATAGGGAAAAACCGCTTATAAAATTCAGATTTAAAAAGAGTCCAAGTAATTTTCGTACCTCTACTCTCCATTGATTTCTTTGTCATGATCCACCAGCTCTTAGCACCACCACGCAGCTGATGAATTACTAACCTGATTCGGCGGTCATCGGTGTAGTAAATGGAATCGAACAACTGATCGATATCATCCAACCAACTCTCGCAGTCAACTGGATTTTCTGAACCCATCAATAACGGCGGATTGAACGACTGAAACCTCTTCAGCAAGGTTTCCATAGGTGTTGCTGAAGCATCCAACTGATCAACTTCAGTGCTAGCTTGCTCAGTCGCAGGGATAACTGGCGGTGTGTTTTTTTTTATCACTCGACGAGGACCCATCTGAATAACAAAGGTTAGGGCACAAGATATCTCAATCGCTACAACCGGTGCCCCTTTACAACCGCTCAGAAAAACCGGATACCAGTCGATAACATAAGCAGTTATATCTCAAGTAGATCATGCTTTATAAAAGTAAATCACATAACCATGTAATTCAAATAATTCTAAACAATAAAGCATGCTCGCATGTAATTAATTATACAACTAAAATAATTCAAACACATGCGAGGAGCCAATACACGCAGACTCGATCTACCCGCTCACTCTAGTTCAACCAAGAATCTTATCTTTCTGATACCACTTAATGTGAGACCTCGTTCCTAATCAACTAATTATCAGACAACTAGCGATAAGTAAACAAGAAACCAATAATATTTTTTTTTTGAAGGCTCGCGCGCCCGCACTGACATCAGCGCGCCCGCGCCTAAGCTCCGCTAAAACCAGCATGCCCGCGCCGATTCTGCGCAAAGACCAGCGCGCCCGCGCTCTAAATAAGAGCGCCCGCGCCCATACCTCGCAAAGAGGCCACGCGCCCGCGCCAACAACCGCGCGCCCATGCCAACAACTGCGCGCCCGCGCCGTCCTCTTGCCCAGAAGAGTTAAGGCACTGAAATAAACTCTATCAAAAGCTAAACACTTGCATTAAAAGTATTAGGCAAGCCAATAACAATACCAGAAAGGTTTAGGGAAGAGAAACATTCAATTCGATAGTACCTACATCGTTTCTTGCTTACAAAACAAATACGAGAAGTTCGAATGACTAAACATGTTCGCAAAACATAACTAGGTTGACATGCTGATTCGACTTCTAAATGAGTCTCACTTCTATCTCTTGCTCTGGACGCTAACCAGGTCTATGCTGACTTGATCCTGCCCTTTGTGTTGCCAAGTACACATACAAAACAAAGCAACAACCGGATAACCCGTGAGAATGATACTCCCAGTAAAAGCAACATATCAAGTAATACAACAATAAACATGCTTTCAAGACAACAACACAATCAATAACAACATAATGAAATGCATGTCTTTAAACCGGGATATCAAATCTGATAAACAAAGAATTGCTGCTGTGCTTTTGGGATCCCAAGGATGAGATCATGTGACGACTCACCGACTCTCCCAATCGAGGTGGTGCCACATATCTCACTCCTCTAGACTTTGAGCAACCATAATGAGTATGCTAGCACTAGGCGATACGACTACGACCTAGGCCACTCAATCATAGTTTCCAAACGTCCAACAAAAAGGGGCGGTTCTGCCCGCTAGAAACAAGATTGGTTCAAGATGAATGCATATCAAAACATAAACATAAGCCACATAAACAACTAAAATAACAACCAAATACAAGTTCCACATGCTAGAACAAGTATTGATGCAATACGGTGATTTGAAAGGAAAACTCGAGAACCAACAGTCTCGAGTATGCTATCCCGCTACAATGACTGCTTTTACCTTTCAATGTCGTAGATCCAACTCCGGACAAACTACAACAAAAGATTGTATCAACAACTATACAACCTAAATAACAAACAACGGTTCAAGGAAATCTCTTTACCGTTCTTCGTCTAACTCTCGATGAACAATGCTGCTAACACAGGGCTCGACAACTCCAACGAATCTGTACGAATACAAGTGTTGATCAACAACCATGATCACTCACAAGCCAAGACTTCAATCAATAAAAAAACGATTCGAAAACCCCAAAACTCAAACCGACGGCATAACGGCTATAAACTGAACAAATCGGAAACGCATACAACAGTTCAATACTAATATAACCTCATATCAATGCCCAAAACAACAATAACAAAGCAAACCCATCAATCTCAAAATCCACATTTTTGAAAAAGGCTTCCAAAAATCATAACGAATCCGAACGTCGCTCTAATTCAAAACCGATAGATAATAAACGATCAGAACTCTGTCTAGAACAACATACTCGAATCTCAAATGATTCTAACAACATCCAAAAACTAGAATGTATCCGATCGTAGAAGAACTTATAATATAACAGAGCTCTCACTGCAGAGATCGATAATCTGCCTTCAGAAATAATTTCCAACGGACGGATCGAGCTCGGACTGGATTTTGAAAGCTTGAAGAGGCGTTTCCCCAAGCTCCAATGGAAGAACACGATGGAAGGGAAGAAGGAGAAGCAATTGAGACTAATTCAAATCTCTTCCAAGTGTAGATAATATATTAAACTCAATATTTGCGTTTTAGTCCCTGAAAAATCCAATTTTTGCAAAAAGGACCCTGATCAAAATCAAGTCGGCTCGTGAACTCTGTAATCTCCGATTAACTCAAATAAACTCATTTACGATAAAAACGGGGCGTTACAGCAGTGAGTCGTAACTCTAGATTTTTCGTATGAACTGCATAAACAAGAGAAATATTTAAAATTAGAACCAAAAAAATAAAATAAAATGCTCTAAATCAAAATTAAGACTAATTAGAACAATTTAATATAAATCAAATAAAATTCAATCCCCGGCAACGGCGCCAAAAACATGTCGTGTGTTTTTCGCTCGCAATCGCACGATGTCAAGTTATAATATATAAATTAAGTCCAAGTCAATCCCACGAAGAATGAGTAAATGATATTATATCAAAAATTTGCAACTAATCAAATCCTAATCCTATGTAGAGCTAATAAAATGATTTGATTTTAATAAAACTAAAATTTTCAAGAAATAAAATTAAATAACCACGAGTTCACGAGAGAAAAATTCAATAAGCAATGAATGCTAGAGGTTCGACTTCACTTGACTTTCCACCACTATTTATTTCTAATGATTGTGTAATTATAAATTCTTCTAGTTTATTAGCCAAGAATTATTATTATTTTCTACTACCTCTCTCGAGTGTCAAGTAGAAATTCGTATTCAATAGAAAACTCAATATCTCTATCTAAGTTCAACTATTAAATCCGACAATTGGTACGTGAATTCTTCTAATGACTTCTATGGAGTTATATGCCTCTCGAACAATATAAACACCAGAGATATATTTTCCTATGTCGTATTCAAAATCTCCTCTCTCGAGTGTTAGATTTTAAATAAATTATCATTCAATCTATGACCAATAAATTGAAAGCATTAAAATCAGGAAAACACAAATAAATTGTGCGAAGAATTCAAATATATAAATCAAAATATATCAATCATGGTTTCCAGTCAATATCCGTCTACCTTTAAACTAAGAAATTAGTTCATAATAAAAGATCAAACAAAACATGTTTTTCAAATAATCCATCAAACTAGAAAAATAGAGTTAAAAGGAAAACTAGAACGAAGTAGAATTAAACTTTTCCTTCTCCGGATGCCACCGCCTTCCGTCTTCATACCGGGTTCCCGAGCTCTTGTTGCTCTCTAAGTATTCAAAGGCGACTGATTCTTTTCAATTTTCTAAATGTCGGCGTCCTCCCCTTCTCATGTGCGTAAAATTTCCTTTTATATGTGTTCATAAATCCCACAATCAATCCCTAGAATCTAGATTCCAAAATTTCCAAAACTCTGTTTTGTTTCCATATCACAGACAGTCCGCAGATGCACTAATATTCTTGCATATATGCTTGAGATTTCACACAGAATCTTATTTCTTCATGTTCTGGGATTGCGCAGATGCGGGAGAATTAGGCGCAGATGCGGCTGTTCCTTTTCTTGTGTTTCTGGACATCCACACATATGCATGATTCGGGCCGCAAATGCGCTTCTTCAAGTATTCAAATCTCTGCCTCTTTTCGCAGATACCCCATTCTTGCCGCATATGCGGCTCCTGAATCTCTTAAATCTTTGCCCCTTCACGCTTATGCGTGAAGTTTTGTGCATATGCGGTACCTAGCATCTTCAATGTTCTGGAGTACTTTGACACAGCTGCAACTTTCTTCTTCAATTTTTTCTTCCTTTATCTATAATTTCACCAACTCATGAATCCTCCTACATACACATAAACAACAACTAAACAACATAAATCTGTTCGAAACAACGTAAATTTCAATTCAAATCATAACCAAATAAAGTGCATAAAATTCACTTATCAATGATGATGATATGGATGCCGAGTCCCGACGCTCGGTATCATAGGTACACGTCCCGTGTCTTTTTACCGTTTTCAATCATTAGGGACAATGATTATACCAAAGTTTGGGGGTGATTCAATTTTCGATGAAAACTGAGTTTTGTAGTTGATTTACTATTTTGGAATTGGGGAGTGATTTGAATGTTATGCATTTTTTGATTGTTAGGAGAAGTGTTTAATTGAGAATTCTATTTCTTAATTTCTTGATGTGTCTCTGCTGGTGTTGTATTTTTTTACTACCTTTTGAGTTGTTGAGTTGTTGGGTGATTCAAATTGTACAAAGTTAAGAAAGAATTGGAAAGACTGGCCAATGATGAGAAATTTTTTCTTATGTCCATGATTCTCATCTGATTTTTTTTCAGACAGGTGAAACTAAATGAATGAACAATTTCGTATACACTCTGTGATTTGTGCTTGAGTCTGAGTTTGAAACATGCAAATATAGAAATGATTGAGGCATTGTTTGGATTTTTGGGCCTAGTTTACATTGAATTAATTCTATCCCTAGTTGCCATGTTGAGCCTACACTTATATGAGTACGTTAGGTACATTTTCTGAAAAAACATTGTTGGGAATCATCGTTTACTTTTGATGATTGTTTGTTTCTGCACTGATTAAATTCATACGATTTGATTGTGAATTGAGATTTGTCTAGAACTAGTTTAAACACCCTTCGAGGCGAGATACGGGTACACTGTGACTTAGGAATGATTTAGGAAATTTTTCTATAAAAGTGTTTGTGCCTTTCAAGCTACCCATTTATGTATTTTATCCATAGTACCTTGTTTGAGCCTTATTGAAAAAAAATAATGGCATGCGTGAAAACGTGTGATAAATCCCCATTCAACATTGTTTCAAGGTCCTACATTCACTACCTTCTAAATAGTCTAAACACTATTTCCTACCCTAAGGCAGTAAGTATTGAAATGTGTGTATGCTCATGATTTGAAATTGAAGGGTGGAATGAGGTGTTGAGAAAAATAAAAATAAGAAAGGTAGAAAAGAAAAGAGATTGAAAAAAATTGAAAAATTGTTGAAAAGAAAGAAAAGAAAAATATGAAAAAGAAGTGAAATAAATGATTTGATGAAGTGAAATTATATTGAAAATGAAGGAGGAGTTGAAAAATAATGATTGAATTTTAGCTTACTCCCTTATTTAAATTGTTAGTCTTCATTTGTAGCCATGAGTCAGGCCTTACTTAGAAGTATTTTTGATCGAGTCACAGTCGTCCAATATACTAGTGGAGAAGGGTTACGAGAATCTAGCCTATGGACTGTCGAGAAACATTTTCTTTTAGTATGAATTTTTAATCAAAACACGCACACACTATTTTTTTCTTTAATTACACCGATTGTGAGTGTTTTGATTGATTCTAATCTAACTTTGAACCATTATTACCTGAAAAGACCTCATGATCTATGAATGTGTGAATTGGACTTGGATAAATGTGTTTTAAAACGTGAGTTGCAGAGATTTTGAGCTTACGAGGCTAACCAGCTACTTGATTTTATTTATAGTGTATGATGGGTTAGATGAGATTGGATTTAATTATTTTTCAAAGCAATTTTGAGGGCAGTTGAACCATACTATTTCATGACTTTGTATCGCTAGTGATTGTTTTTGGTTTGGAATGTGAGTTGTTGATTGAGTAAGTTTTGAGTTGTTTTGTTCGGGACGAACAATAGTCAAAGTTTGGAGGAATTTTATAAGTGCATTTTATCCAATTAATTTATTTATGATTTTAATTGAGTTCTGATGTGTTTTCAGTGGAATTATGTGTTTTGGATGTTGTTTGTGTGTGTTGCGAAATTTGTGCCCGCAAGTTTTTGGCGCCGTTGCCGGGGAGTAAATATTTGAATTTATTTTAGTCTTGTTACCAATTAGTCTAGATTTTAATTTAGAGTTTTTTTTAATTTTATTTTAAGTTACTGATTGATTTCTTGTTATTATTAATTGCAGTTCATGCGATGATCTCAAAGCACGAATTCTTTACTTTTTGATCCGGAGATCGAACGAACTACACGTGCTTTAAGAAGAGCTAGAAAGAAAAGAACAACAAAATATGGCTGAAAAAAATCAAGCTCCCTTGGTTCCAATAATAGATCACTTACGGCCGATGATCCAGGCTCACTATTCTTGAATCGCTCGAGGGACGATAAATGAAAACAACTTTGAATTGAATCAGGCATTGATCAACATGGTTCAACAGAACCAGTTTAATGGGAGTGCAACTGCTGATCCTCATCTACACCTACGGACCTTCTTGGAGATTACTGATACGGTAAAGATGAACGGTGTTCCTAAGGATATTATTCGCTTACGGTTATTTCCTTTTTCTCTCAGGGACCAGGCAAGGAGCTGGTTGCAGTAGTTGCCGCTAGGAAGCATAACTACTTGGGAGGAAATGGCGGTCAAGTTTCTTGAGAAATACTTTCCACCGGCCAAATCCACTGAACTAAAGATAGAAATCAGCACTTTTATGCAGATGGATTCTGAGAAACTCTACGAGGCATGGGAAAGGTATAAGGATTTACTTAGACGTTGTTCTAATCATAATTTTGCAGTTTGGGAAGAAATCGAGCTTTTCTACAGTGGTTTGAACACTCCTACAAGTATGTCAGTGGATTCTGCAGCTGGGGGAACAATCTTTTCAAAGGACCCCATTCAGGCCTATGATATGCTGGAATAAATGACGATCAATAGTTATCAATGGCCATCTAAATGTATGGGAGTCAAGAAAGCGGTGTATTCAATGGATCCTCTGACCTCAATAACCGCACAATTATCTGCACTAACTATGCAAGTCGCTGCATTGAATAAGGTTAGTGTCGCAGATCCAGCAGGTGTGCATGTTGTCATCAAGGAATCTCATCCTCATGAACAAGCTCAGTACATCAATCAAAGAGGTTATGGAGGCTATCGAGGTAACCTGTCCCTAATACTTACCATCCTAGCTTGCGTAATCATGAAAATTTTTCTTATGCTAACAACAAAAATGTGTTGAATCCTCCTCCGGGGTTCAATACAAACAAGGATGAGGGTAAGACTTCTTTGAAAGATGTGGATAGTACTTTTGTGCAGAAATCGAGTAAGAGGATGGAGAGGATTGAGTCTCGCCTTGACAGCTTGGAGACACATGTGGTCAATATGGGCGCTGTGTTGCAGTCTATGGAGACTAGCATTGGGCAATTGGCGAACACACTAAAAGATAACAACCGCGGTCAATTTCCATGCAATACTGAGGTGAATCCCATAGAACAGTGTAAGGCCATAGAGTTGAGGAGTGGAAAAGAAGTTGGAGTCCAAGAACCTACTGCTGAGGAGAAGAAAGTAGAAGAGAAGGAGATCTAATCTGAGCAGAAATTGATGTACAAGCCTCCACTTTCATATCTTCAAAGGTTCAAAAAGAAGGCATTGGATGAGCAGTTCTCCAAATTCTGGGAGATTTTCAAGAAGATTCATATCAAAGAGGTGATGTCCAAAAAAATGCCGAACTATGAAAAATTCATCAAATAGGTGATGTCCAAGAAAAAGAGGCTCCTAGAGAACGAGGTGGTGAATTTGACTGAAGAATGTAGTGCGGTGCTTCAAAAGAAAATGGCACAAAAGCTGAAAGATCCAGGGAGTTTTACTATTCCTTGTTCTATTGGTGGATCTCATTTTACTACTGCATTATGTGATTTAGGGGCCAGTATTAATTTAATGTCATTGTCAATTTATAGGGTCTTGGAATTAGAAGAGATGAAATCGACCATGATCACATTGTAGTTGGTGGATAGAATCATCACATATCCACTAGGTATTGTTGAAGATGTGCTAGTTAAGGTGGATAAATTTATCTTCCCGGCGGATTTGTGATCTTAGATATGGAAGTGGATCATGGTGCTCCGTTGATTTTTGGAAGACCGTTTTTGGCTACTGCTGATGCCAAAATTGATGTCAAGAAGGGTGAGTTATCGATGGGTGTGGAAGGCACATGGGTGATTTTTAGCATATTTATGAAGGAACCTAATCCACCTATTGAAGAACTATGTATGATTGAGCCGGTTGTGAAGCTGGAGGGCTGTCAAAGAGCTAATATTGATGTTGAAGCTCCAAAGGATCAAGCGCCAAATTTAAAAAAGAAGAAAAAGAAACCAAAGATCAAGCGGGTTGTAGAATATATGTGGAAGGGTGAAGGAAAAGGAAACGACCTCCAACAAAGTGGAACAGGGCTAGAACCAACATATAGTCGGGCTATGGACTATAAACTAAGGGCTTCTTGGGAGGCAACCCAAGCTAGTATTTTTATTTGCTTTATTTTATTTTATTTTTCTAGTTGTTATCATTTTTATTATATTTATCCTTTGTGCATGTAGAAACTAGACATCAATAATAATTTTGAGTTGTGTAGTTGAAAAAGTTGAAGCAGTGAAAGTTTAGGCGCTACCCCTGCATGAAGAGCTTTGAGTGATAAAGATGGTGTCGAGTACTGACGCTCGGTGTCAAAGGTATGTGTCCTTGTTTTAATTTGTTTATTTTACATTGAGTACAATGCACATTTTAAGTTTGGGGGGGTATTTAAAATTTTTGAAAATTTTTAAAATTTTTCATGATTTAGTTTGAGTTGAATACATGACGGGTACTTGTGTTGGCCTATGATGAAAATAATGTTTTGTGTAAAAATGTTAATTTTAGCTATATTTAATCTTGAGTTCTCACCCACATGAACTATGTCTTGATTGTCTAGACCCTTGTGATTAGAGAAACTTTGTTATTTTGTGAGTGAATTGGATGATTTGATTCTTAACTTTTGTGATTTATATTTGAAACGAGGTAGACTTCTACAAGTTTAGAAATTATTTAGGCAAAAATTTTATTGAATGATGAAAAGTTGCCAAAGCAACAAAGAATTTTTTTTTTACAACTTGTTGCAAAATTTATGCCCGCAAGTGCACGGTGTCAAGTTTTAATATAGTAGTGAATAGAGTATCGTTCTCACGAGGAGTAATATGAAATTATCTAGTACTTTTAATTAAAATAGTTCTAATTTTATTCAGAAAATTAATGATCAGAAGGTTTGAAATAAAATAAAAATAAGCAATGGATGTTTAGTAGAACTCACACAATTTTCAGAGAAATATCAATGAGAGAATAAATGGTCTAGAGGTTCAGATTTCATCTGGTTTTGACAACAACTACTCATAATTAATTTATCTTCATGAATTCCATTCAATTAATAGCCAAGAACACTTAATTACATTATTTCCCTCTCCCGATCAACAAATAATGACCTAGCCTAGCATGACAAAGGTTTGCCAAGTTTTGACTATCGTTTTTCCTTTTATTTGTTGTTACCGGTTTATCAACATAATTAATTGGAACGTCTTTTAATTTTAAGTTATATAGATCGTTTTTAAGTTGTCCATTTCCAATCAAACATTCATTCTTGTAAATATTGCAAATCTCATTCACAAAATTACAAAAAAAACCATCTCTATCAAGCATAGAAACAGAAATAATGTTTTTAACTAAATCTGGCACAAATAAAACATCTCTCAAAAATAACTTAAAATTGTTCTGCAAAACTAAATAAACGTCTCCCACTGCTTTGGCTTCAACTCTGGAACCATTTCCAAGCCTCAGCTGGGTCTCACCCATCCTAAGCTTACGACTTCTTGTCATCATCTGCAACTCATTGCAAATGTGAGATCTACATCTGGTATCCAATACCCAAGAAATAGTGAAACATTTATAAAATATATCCTTTGTAGTTCGTAACTACTCGATATACATTCTTTGCAGTTGCGCTTCCAGTAACCTGGTTTCTTGTAGTGATGGCAAACTTATTTAGACTTGTCCATTTTTGCATGTAACATTTGGCCTTGAGATCATGGTCTTACCATTTCTCTAGTTCGGCCAACCTTTCCGAAGTTACATCAGCCGGGGCTATTTTCGGAGGAGCCTTTTCTAACACTTAGAAAATATTTTCCGAGCTCTGGATAATCTTAACTTATGAAACCATTCCGTATAGTTTGCGCCAGAAAGTTTGTTTTGTTCGAGAATTGAAACATGTGGATTACGTAGTATGACTAGTTGGCTTTAGGGCAAGTGGGAGATTGAAAGAGTGGGTGCCCGGTTAGCCAACTTGTGGCTAAGGGATTTTATGACTCTATGTATAAACAATCTATTGAAAGAGTGGGTGCCCGGTTAGCCAACTTGTGGCTAAGGGCTTTTATGACTCTATGTATAAACAATATTTGTTTAATATAATTTACATTCATTAATGGCATTTTCTTTGTCTTTCTTCATATTGTTATATTGTGATATACTATTGTTGTTTTGATAAAGACCTTGAATATACTATAGTGTAAGTAAGATGAGATAGTGAATAAAGAGAGATCACTATTATGAAACACATCTTATAGTCATTGTATATTCTAAACAGTTCCTAGTCAATTGAGCCGTCCGCTAATAAGGATAAGGATCACTCGAGATTGAGACTAGCATTTGTGATGTCAAGTACCACGTTTCATTGGTAATGGACATGGAGATGTTCAAAGCATGCAAATGGATATTCATATGATGAATGATCGAACTACCCTATTCGGACTTTCCAAGTGGTTATCACTTATCGAGTGGATAAATTCTGCGGTTTTGGTTGTACACCATTAGTCCTTACTACTTGAAACATCATTGAGACTCTATATGCTAGTACTGTAGTTTGACTCGTTTACCGACTCTATTAAGGTCATCAGGTGTCGGGATTGGGTACAGTTACGACACATATAAGAGTCAATACTTTGTTGTCAAGGATTCACCACATACTTGCGAGTGTGGATATCCTATGCGATCTGAGGAGATATTAGTGTGACGAATCTCTGGCCAGAGTACATGATGTGTTTTAGGTTACTCGGTTTTCCTAGTAACACATGCGATGTCACTATTTGATCTTCAAGATGTAATGCATAGTTATCGAATCTCGAACGACTCTCGATGCACCAATGGTTGTTGATTCGATCGGGATATATGGATGAAGGGATCGTACTGCACGCTAACCAAAATCTACTGGTTCTTGCAGGCACTATCAGTGATACCTAGGAAATCATGGGGCGATGTTGCTAGGCGCTCTTACCATGATTCGATGGGTAAGTCGGAAATTGTTGTTCCGAGTCACAAGGAGTTGTGAGCCCACGGCTAGCTGTATCCCTGAACCATTGAGGGTCACACAAGTAATGGATTACTAAACCCCGTTGAGATAGTTAAATTTAAAGAGTTAAATTTAATGAAAGAGAAGTTGGACTTCTTAACTAAAAGGGAGTGAAATTTCCTAAAATGACATAGGGATGGGCATTTTTGGAAATCACTGAATTCGGATTCAGAAAAATTATCTTGACTTTAAAAGATGCAGAAATAGTTTCTGTGCACATTGGTAAATTCAGTTTATCAATCGGAGTCACGATGAATTTTATATTAATTTCTATAATAACAGGTTTGGCTTGTTGGACTTAAGTTATGGATTGTGGGCCCTAAGAAGTTAGAGTCCTAATATAATTATAACTTAATCTAGTCTAGAAATTATCTATAAATACATGTGTAGTGTTCAAAAATCAGTAACAGTTAATCTTGTAATTTTCGAATTACACACTAAATATTCTAAAGGGATTTTAGAAATCCTCTATTCCTTTTTGAGATAATTCAGTCTGTGATTTTTGTGAAAAATTACATTCTGAATTGACAGATCAAATCTGTTTAATCTCATCGATAAACATCTGATTGATTTCTAGTGCAATCAATCAGAGGGTTTAAGTTTTCTGTTCGTGGACTTAATTCCGGAGGTTGATCGTGAAAGTCATCGGTTCTCGGGATTTACAAGAAGAGCAGATTAAATTCTGTTGGAGTCCATAATCAAGTCTTTGCTTGAATAGGTAAAATATTTAATTATTTATATATTTTACTTGCAACAATTTTAATCATTAGGATTTGATACCCACGATATGAAATCGTTCCATATCGAAAAATAAAATTTTAAACTTCCGCTGCTCCGGGTATCACATCCGTGTGATCAGAGAACGCATGATCCAACAGTTGTATCAGAGCCAGGTTGCTCAGATCAAACGATTAAATTAATCGATTGTACAAAATATTTGGCCTCGGTTTTTTGAAAACAAAACGAATTTTAAAAATTAAAATTTTGACGAAACAGGGGCATCGATCGCTGCCCAGGGCAGCGACGAAGCTGCCCGCCTCCACGTGGGCAGCCCTGTCCCACGTGGAGGAGGGGGCTGCCCTGGAATGTCCCGGGCAGTCCGGGAAAAATTAAAATTGATTTTTTAATTAAAATTTTAATATTTTGGAATTTTAGTTTTTGGTCCGATCGAAAATTGTTTTTGATTGGTCCACGAGGCATCGGATCAAATTGTTTGAGTCCGAAATTTTTAAAATTGATTTTTGGATAAATTTGAATTTTTGGAAAATTTGTAAATCTTATCCGTTAAATTAGATTTTATAAAATTAATTATTTTGGTACAATTGATGATAAGATATGATCTTATGAATGTATTAGATAAAATATGATTTTATCTTTTAATTATGATTTCATTGCATGTTATCCAATGTTTTAATTATTGAATTAATTATTGGATAAAAGGATGATCGATTGCCATGACCAATGTTTTAGGTGTATGTTAGGTAATTTACATTTGGTTTTATTGTTGTTGGGTTTTATTAATGGGCTTGGTTTATAGCCCAAATTTGAATTGTCATTTGTAATAAAAAAGTGGGCTTGGTTTATGGCCCGTTCCCACCCCTTAAATATGTATCTCCTACTTGTCATCGAAATTTATTGTAAATTTGTTAGACTTAGTGGGAGATAAAGATTTGAAGACAATGGTGGGCCCAGCAGACGATAAAGACCGAAGAAATGTAAATGAAAGCTCAATGTAATAGGATTGCATTGCATACTTGCATATCACCTAGGATTGGACTTAGACTCGTGATTGGCAACCACGGATCGATTAGATAATGGGATCGATCATCCTTAAATAATATATGATATTATTGATGTATGCATGTTTATACTAAATTGTATGAATCCCGCAAGCATACATAATTGCATGATGAGACAGATTTTCAAAAAATTAAAAATCCCTCATTTTAAATATGATTTAAAATTGATATCAAGATAAATAAAAGGGAATTTAAATATTGTTTAAATATTCCTATCTTTCATCAACGATCAATGTATGAGATGCTACCCGCGGGCACGGTCCGGCTCATATTATTGGGGGGGCCCGTTCGTCGGAAAGTTGTACATTGGATCGACACATGTTGTAAGTTGGGTGGAACTCCCATGGGATTGGCTCATATTATTGGGAATCCACATGGCGACCGTCCATCACAACTTAATATTGATGGGTCATCTTGACATGTCACATTAAACGGCGTCATATTATTGGGCCCTTATTGGACATGAGGTAAAAACATGGGGGTTGCTTTGGAAGCAATTGGGATCTAGCTACCTTTTGAAAATTATGGTTGGCTGATATTATTCGGGACTATAAATTCATAAAATAAATTTTGCCATATTTTATGTCTAAGTAAATTAATTAAACAATAATCGGTTATTGTCTGTTTCATCTCAGTATATCATCATGATGAATCTTCGTGATCCAACATTTTATATGTGCTTCAAATCCAATAATTAAAAGCCTACAAAAGTCCGAAGGTTTCCTTCCAAAACAACCCAAAAAACTGACTTTCGTGATGGCGCGGGCGTGCTTGAAGAGAGGAGCGCCCGCTCATGTGATTCTGTCTCTGGGAGGTTCAAAATTGCTCAACCGGCGCACCCGCGCATGAAGATAGGCGCTTCGGGTCTAAATTTTGCATCACGCGATAATTTTCAAAACATCATACCACCCAATCTAACCGTCGGATTGAGCTGAAATTTTTATAGTTGCTTTAAAACATCTTAAAATTTGTTATGATAGGTGAAGATTTGATTTTAATGCATCAATAATGCCCAGTAATTTTTTGAAGTTGATACTCCATAATGCATCCTTCCGCTTCTTCTTGCTACTGTTCTTGAAACTCACAAAAACAACAAATAATACATATAATATCCACTTGATACATCACAAAAGTCAAGCCAAATCATATATAAATTAAGTTCATAAATTGCATTTATCAAATTCCCCCAAACTTAGGCTTTTGCTAGTCCCGAGCAAAACAATAATAAGTAATGTAATCGGCCTCCGAATTTTTACATTTCAAGATTCAATACACATGTAGGCTAATTTTCTCAAGAGTTCTCATGTGTGTGTGATTCGTCAATCTTGTCTATCCTCCTCTCTTTCGATACACTAATGCAACAAGTTTGTTTCATAGAATCATCAACTCCGCTCTCTAATTTCAAAACACTCTCCACCAAGTTCAACATCTACTCACTAAGATCAAAAGGACTTTCATGTTCATCACAGTTTTCATAAAATCACCGGATTTTGCACCCGATTTTATTTTATTTAGCCCCAATAATTACCCGCAAACTTGGCTATAACTATAGATAGGATTCAGATTTCAATCCTCTCGTCTATAGCCCGGATGGAGCATCAACCCCATTTTATCCGAAAACTTAGCCATGGATTGGTGATTAGGATTTCAATCCCTTTCAGGCCCCGATGGAGTTGTAAAAAAAAATTTCTTTGTTGCTTTGGCGACTTTTCATCACTCAATAAAAATTTATCATTCAATAAAATTTTTTGCCTAAATCATTTCTAAACTTGTAGAAGTCTACCTCGGTTTCAAATATAAATCATTAAAGTTAAGAATCAAATGATCCAATTCACTCACAAAATAACAAAGTTTCTCTAATCACGAGGGTCTAAACATTCAAGGCATAGTGCATATGGGTGAGAACTCAATATTAAATATAGATAACATTAACATTTTTGACACAAAAAATTATTTTGATCATAGGCCAACACAAGTACCCATCATGTATTCAACTCAAACTAACTCATGAAAAATTTTCAAAATTTTCAAAAATTTTAAACACCCCCCCCCCCCCCCCAGCCCCCTCAAACTTCAAATGTGCATTTTTCTCAATGTAAAATAAACAAATTAAAACAAGGACACATACCTTTGACACTGAGCGTCAGTACTCGACACCATCTTAATCACTCAAAGCTCTTCATGCAGGGGTGGCGCATAAACTTTCACCGCTTCAACTTTTTCACCTACACAACTCAAAATTATTATTGATGTCTAGTTTATAAATGCACGAAGGACAAATATAATAAAAATGATAAAAACTAAAAAAAATAAAATAAAATAAAGAAAATAACTTTTGGCTAGTGAAGACTCATTTTCCTGTGTAACGTGGCATACAAGGTGAAAACGTTCAATGGTCGTTTCCTCGATAGTTTCCCGATACTAGCTTGGGTTGCCTCCCAAGAAGCGCTTAGTTTATAGTCCATAGCCCGACTATATGCTGGTTCTAGCCCGGTTCCACTTTTTTGGAGGTCGTTTCCTTTTCCTTCACCCTCCACATATATTCTACAGACCGCTTTGTAAGGCCCGAGATTATTTTATTTAATCCAGAATTATTTAATATAATCCGAGATAATTTAATTTTAGTCCGAGTATATTTAATTTGGAATATTTAGAGTTTTGATTTAAATTCTAATATTCTTAAATTATTTAGGATTGAAATTGAATTAAAAAGAGGGCTGAGGACTGAATTGCAATTCACAAAGTTAGAGTGACTAAATTGCAATTTGTATTGAAGTTATCCGATTTAATATTTATATTATCAACTTGAAACGTGTAATGTATATAGACAATTCAGAATTCAGAAACAGAGGAGTCGGGTTCTTCAATTTTCTTTGGAATTGTGATCTTCAAATCCTTGTAACTTTTGCTCTGGTTATTCGATTTCGATTTCGTAAATTGTTCTGGAATCCTTACGACGAGGGCTTCGATCTCGTGTAAGTTTTGTGTTGTTTTATATGGATTTAAAAATAAGATATTGAGCAGATATCAGATTTCATGCTTTTGTCATGTTCTTAGCATTCTATCGATTGTTTATGCTATATCGGATCGAAGTTGGATAGTTGAATATATTGGTTATGACTTCTAGCATGTATATTGAAAATTATAGCAGCTGATATGAGGTTTGTGGTGATGAATTCAGCTGATATATAATGACCGAATGATTTGAATGATTAGAAATGATTTCGATATTTCGTCGGTTACCGATTTTCAATCATTACGCAGTTGAAGCGAGTTTTTAGACTGTTTTGATAGCCTCCACCTGAGCTGAAGTCTTTATCTAGATGTTATGAATGTTATAGCATTTTTATTCTTCCGTTTCAGTTGAGTTTGAATGCTAACGATACAAGATGCCGAGTTGAATCGAATAAGAAGAAGTTGAGGTTTGAAATGAGATTGATTGATGAGCTATTGATGGTTTTGATTCGTTTCTGATATAATAAGCTTGAATGAAGTTTGATATGAGTATTTTGATTGTTATATTTTAGATTGAAGAATTCAGAACCGAGATATACGAAGGTATAATGACGACATCGCAAGTTAGGGACTTTGAAACTCAAGAACGACTATTCTTGAGTTGGCCTGCAAAAACCACATACTTGATATGTTTTGAATTATGTTTGATGTTGTCGATCCATCTCAGGTAGTGGATCTTTGAGTTTGAGTCGATATGATAGTATATTGAATTGATTCTATGTCAATGTTGCGGTTAACCTTATTTTCTATCCGGGATGGCTACGATAGATGGATATCCATGTCAAGATCGGTTACAAATCTTGATGGCAATGACGTTTTATGAATCAATTCTTAATCGATATATGCGTTATTTACTCTATTGTTGAGTCGAATATGAATAGAGTTGATATTAATGCTTTATATATATGTCGATTATACTGAGAATGATTTCTCACCCGAGTTTATCCGGCTGTTGCTTTGTTTTGTATGTGTGCATGGCAACAGATGGGGCAGGAGCTGGCCATAGTTGATGAGGGTAGCTCATGAGAGAGTCTAGATATGTGGACTCGGGTTGTTTGTAGTTGAAATGATGTTTATATCTCTTAGAAAGCATGTTGAAAATACTTTGGTTAATGTTCTTAAAAAGTTGAGGAACACCTTGTAAAGTTCATGCTTTTGTTGAAATCTTAAAGGTTGGTTTTATGTATAACCTTGTTATAAACATGTTTAGATTTTGTTCTATGTATGTTTACATGTTTTAGGACTTCTATATGATGGATTGGATTGTTTAGAAAGATCAAATTTGGCTGTCAAAAACCAGAGCACAGGACTGTTCAGAGGTGTGCTCGGTCTGCTCTTTTTAGCAGACCGAGCGCAGCCTATTTGGTTCAACCCGAGAGTTGGGTTTGAGGGGGCGAACGGTCCGCTATTTTTAGCGGACCTCGCGCACCCTGTTTGAAAAAAAAAATTGTTTGATCTTTTTTCTTCCTTGTTTTATTAATGATGTTTAATTACTAGTTTCCCCAAAAATGAGATTAGCAACCCGAGGTCCCCACAACAGGTGGTATCAGAGCGATAAGTTTCTCGGACTGGGAATAGATGAGCGAGGTAGATCGAGTCATCTATTCTGATTTATTTATTGTTTTCATACTTGTATGGTATATGATTCATTGATTATAGATGTTAAATTGTCACATGATGCTGTGATAATTTGCGAAGAACATGTCGTACAATGTTTTGAATTACATGCTATCTGATTATCTTACTGAAGTAATAGCATGTATTGAATGAGTATGAATCACAACTCGATCTCTTGAGAAGGCATAATTGTGCTAATCAGAGGTGGAACTGAAACAGAAATGTGTTATGATATGATGAAATGTGCACTAATCTGTTTGATTATCAGATATGCCTCCCCGACCAGCATCGGGAGTTAGATAGACATTGGCAGTAAATGAACCAGAACAGACAAATGCTGCACAGGTCCCAGTGACAGCAACTGAACATGGACAGAGTAGTACTTCTGTTGATTTGTTTGGTGATGCCAATCCGATGGAGAAGCTTTTGAAGCGATTTCAGTCCTTCAAACCATCGACACTACAAGGTACTGAGAACTCTGTTGACTGTGAAAACTGGCTGGAGGATATAGAGCAGTTATTTGAGTCACTCGATTATGCGGATGAACGACGAGTGAGATTGGTAATCCATCAACTACATGGCCTTGCGAAGAATTGGTGGGTAGCGACAAAGAAATCATTTGAAAACCGAGGTACTATTATTACTTGGGTTGTATTTAAAACTGCTTTCTATCAGCATTTCTTTCCTATGTCTTATCGGAAGGACAAGGGAGCGGAATTCGCAAGTTTGCAATAGGGCCAAATGAATATAAAAAATTATGTTGCAAAATTTACGATTTTGATGAAGTTTGCTCCACATGTTGCTGCCAGTGACGAAGCTCAAGCCGATCAATTTATAAATGGCTTGAATCCTAACGTGTTTACTCTTGTAAATTCGGGAAGACCAAGTACCTTTGCTGATGCTCTGAATCGTGCAAAGGGTGCAGAAGCAGGAATACTGAAACAAAGAGGAGCTCAGTTTTTTTCCCAATCTATGAAGCAACCACAAGAACAGCCACAGATTCCACAGCCACCTCGATTTGAAGCTGGAGGTAGCAGTAGTGGAAAGAAAAGTTTCTTCAAGGGTAAGAGCAAACAATTCAAGAGATCAGGTGGTAGTAGCTCTTCTAGTTCAAGTAGTTCCCGATAGTCTAGAGCTGGACAGAGATCAGATGTTTATTGAACCAAGTGTGGTGGTCGACATACCAATGAACAATGCCGAGGTGTATTTGGAAGTTGTCATATTTGCAACAAGATGGGACACTTTGCGAGAGTATGTCCACAACGAGGTTCTGAAGGTGCTCAGGGTACTGGATCGTCTAGACCAGAAGCTCAGACTGATAGACAAGTAACTTCAGTACACTCTTTCCAACCACAGACTGCAGCACAGAGTAGAGGAGGAGGTCAGATGGTGAATCAACCTCCGAGGCAACAAGCATGAGTGTTTGCATTGACAAAGGAGCAAGCACAAGCGGCACCGGACGATGTGATTGCAGGTAACTGTTCTCTTTATGGTTATCCTGCCTATGTCTTATTTGATACCGGTGCGTCGCATACCTTCGTTTCTAAACAATTTGTTACATTGTATTCATTGCCTGTTGAGTCATTAACTACTGTAGTGTCTATATCTTCACCATTGGGAAAAGGTATAGTATCAGTGAAGTCTGTTAGAAACTGTGTACTACAGTATGAAGATAATGAAGTTGAGCTTGACTGTATCGTTCTTGTTTTGTCTGATTTTGACTGTATAATCGGTATTGATATTCTAACCAAGTACAGAGCAACAGTTGACTGTTTTCAGAAGATAGTGAGGTTCAGACCAGTGATGGCTGACGAATGGAAATTTTATGGTAAGGGTGCAAGATCTAAAATTCCCTTGATATCTGTTATTGCTATGACTGATTTGTTACAGAAGGGAGCAGAGAGATTTCTGATCTATGCAGTTGATTTACTGAATACTAGTCCGAAATTGACTGATCTACCAGTGGTAAATGAGTTTGCCGATGTATTCCCTGACGAGATTCCGGGATTGCCACCATTCAGAGAGGTAGACTTCGGTATTGAATTGATGCCAAGTACACAGCCGATATCGAAAGCACCTTATCGAATGGCACCGATTGAACTGAAAGAACTAAAAGATCAACCTGAAGATTTGTTGGCCAAGGGATATATTAGACCGAGTGTTTTCCCATGGGGTGCTCCAGTTTTATTTGTTAGAAAGAAGGACGGATTGATGATATTATGTATTGACTACCGGCAATTGAACAAAGCAACGGTAAAGAATCGTTATCCTTTACCTTGTATCGATGATTTATTTGATCAATTGCAGGGTTCGTCAGTATATTCGAAGATTGATATACAATTCGGTTATCATCAGTTGAGGGTTAGAGGCTAGGATATTCCTAAGACTGCATTTAGAACCAGGTATGGCCATTATGAATTCATAGTCATGACTTTTGGTCTAACGAATGCACCAGCAGTTTTTATGGGATTGATGAATAGAGTATTTCAAAGATATTTAGACGACTTTGTGATTATCTTTATCGATGATATTTTGATATACTCTAAGAATCTGTGTGAACATGCTGATTATCTCCGAATTGTACTGAGAACATTAAGAGAAGAGAAATTGTATGCCAAGTTATCCAAATGTGAATTTTGGTTGCAGAGAGTTGTTTTTCTTGGTAATATAATTTCAGGAGATGGCATTTTCAGTTGATCCAAGTAAGGTTGAAGCTGTGATTAGTTGGCAGAGACCGACATCTGTGCCAGAAATTCGAAGTTTTATGGGCTTAGCTGGTTATTACCGTCGATTCATTCGAGATTTTTCATCGATAGCGAAGCCTATTACACATCTAACACAGAAGAATGCACCATTAATTGGTCTGAGGCGTGTGAAAGGACTTTTATCGAACTAAAGAAGAGATTGACTACAGCGCCGGTTTTGAAAATCCCTACAGGTACTGGTGATTTTGTTGTTTATTGTGATGCTTCTCACCAGGGTTTGGGATGTATTTTAATGCAGAAAGGATATTTTGTCGCTTATGCTTCTCGACAACTGAAACCACATGAAGTCAAGTATCCGATTTATGATCTTGAATTGGCTGCAATCGTCTTTGCTTTGAAGATCTGGAGACATTACTTATACGGCGAGAAGTTTGAAATCTTTTCTGATCACAAAAGTCTGAAGTATCTGTTCTCACAATCCGAATTGAATATGAGACAACGACGATGGCTTGAATTATTGAAGGATTTTGATTGTGAAATCAAATACTATCCGAGGAAATCAAATGCAGCAGTGGATGCCCTGAGTAGAAAGATATGTGCTTTATCCTTGTCTACGGTAGGTGTATCTAGTTTGATTGAGGATTGTTGTATTTCTCGATATGTATTTGAGAATGATAGAAGGCCGATGAGAGTATATGCAATCAGTGCTGAGCCAGAATTGCTGATTCGTATCAAAGAAGCGCAGAAAGCCGATCAGAATGTACGAAAATCAATTGAAATGATCCGATCAGGACATCAGTCTGAGTACAAGGTTAGTGACGATGATATCTTGTATGTGAATAACCGAATAGTTGTTCCCAATAATGCAGACTTGAAACAGAATATTTTGAAAGAAGCCCATTGCAGTCGCTTCAATGTTCACCCTGGAGGCAGAAAGATGTACAACGACTTGAAGAATCAGTACTGGTGGAAACAAATGAAGTCTGACGTGACTGAATTTGTATCCAAATGTTTGAATTGCCAACAGGTGAAGACTGAAAGAAAGAAACCAGGTGGCCTATTACAGAGTTTATCGATTCTTGAATGGAAATGGGAACACATTTCCATGGACTTTGTAACGAAGTTGCCACGATCATCTCGAGGATGCGATGTTGTTTGGGTGATCATCGACAGATTGACAAAATCTGCGTGCTTTATTCCTTACCGAATGACTTATCGTCATGATCAAATGGCAGATCTCTATATTCGAGAAGTGGTAAGATTACACGGTGTGCCAAAGTCAATAGTTTTTGACCGAGATCTGAGATTCACTTCGCACTTTTGGCATAGCCTACAGGAAGCTCTAGGTACGCGCTTACATTTGAGTACTGCTTATCATCCTCAAACTGACGGTCAATCTGAACGAACTATTCAGACGCTTGAGGATATGTTGAGAGCTGTAGTACTTGATTTTGGTACTACATGGCAAGATTTTATACCACTCTTAGAATTTTCTTATAACAATAGTTATCAGACGAGTATCGAGATGGCTCCATTTGAAGCGTTATATGGGAAGAAGTGCCGATCGCCACTGTATTGGGATATTGTTTCTGAATTACCTGAATTAGGGCTAGATTTGATTAGACAAATGACTGAGAAAGTGAAGCTGATACAATAGAGAATGAGAACAGCGAAGCATAGACAAACCAGATATGCGAATATACGACGACGACCATTATCTTTTGATCAGGGAGATAGAGTGTTTCTGAAGATTTCACCATTCAGGGGCACAGTCCGATTTGGCAAACGAGGAAAGTTATCTCCACGATATATTGGGCCGTATGAGATTCTCGAGAAGATAGGCAATCTTGCTTATCAACTCGCTCTTCCTATGTCTTTATGTGGAATACATGATGTCTTTCATGTATCGATGTTGAGGAAGTATATATCTTATGCGTCTAATGTGATTCGATCTGATGAAGCTGAATTGGATGATAATCTTAGCTACTTCGAGCAACCTATTCAGATTCTCGATAGGAAGACAAAGCAACTCCGAACGTAGACCATTCCATTAGTGAAGATTCAATGGAGTAGGCACGGAGTTGAAGAAGCGACGTGGGAAGTCGAAGAAGATATGAAGCAACGATTTCCTTATCTATTCAACTGATGTGAGTTCTTATTCAGTTTTCTGTTATTTTTTATTCTTATGAGTATACAGACTGCATATCTATACTGCTTATGAATTCGAGGACGAACTCATGTCTTAGTGGGGGAGAAATGTAAGGCCCGAGATTATTTTATTTAATCCAGGATTATTTAATATAATCCGAGATAATTTAATTTTAGTCCGAGTATATTTAATTTGGGAATATTTAGAGTTTTGATTTAAATTCTAATATTCTTAAATTATTTAGGATTGAAATTGAATTAAAAAGAGGGCTGAGGACTGAATTGCAATTTACGAAGTTAGAGGGACTAAATTGCAATTTGTATTGAAGTTATCCGATTTAATATTTATATTATCAGCTTGAAACGTGTAATGTATATAGACAATTCAGAATTCAAAAACAGAGGAGTCGTGTTCTTCAATTTTCTTTGGAATTGTGATCTTCAAATCCTTGTAACTTTTGCTCCGGTTATTCGATTTTGATTTCGTAAATTGTTCTCGAATCCTTACGACGAGGGCTTCTATCTCATGTACGTTTTGTGTTGTTTTATATGGATTTCAAAATCAGATATTGATCAGAGATCAGATTTCATGCTTTTGTCATGTTCTTAGCATTCTATCGATTGTTTATGCTATATCGGATCGAAGTTGGATAGTTGAATATATTGGTTATGACTTCTAGCATGTATATTGAAAATTATAGCAGCTGATATGAGGTTTGGGGTGATGAATTCATCTAATATATAATGACAGAATGATTTGAATGATTAGAAATGATTTCGATATTTTGTCGGTTACCGATTTTCAATCGCTATGCCATTGAAGCGAGTTTTTTGACAGTTTTGATAGCCTCCACCTGAGCTGAAGTTTTTATCTAGATGTTATGAATGTTATAACATTTTTATTCTTCCGTTTCAGTTGAGTTTGAAGGCTAACGATACAAGATGCCGAGTTGAATCGAATAAGAAGAAGTTGAGGTTTGAAATGAGATTGATTGATGAGCTATTGATGGTTTGATTCGTTTCTGATATAATAAGCTTGAATGAAGTTTGATATGAGTATTTTGATTGTTATATTTCAGATTGAAGAATTCAGAACCGAGATATACGAAGGTATAATGAAGACATCGCAAGTTAGTGTTAGATAACGCGGCGATCAGATCAATCAGAATTGATACCCGGTGCAGCGGAAGTTTAAAAATTTTATATGGAACGATTCCATAATGGGTATCAAAACTTTTACGATTAAATTGTGTGTGTAAAAATTAAATAACAATTATAAATTTTTACCTCTAATCTCGAATCGAGATTATGGACACCAACAGATTGCTCTGCTCTTGTTGTATATCCCTGGAACTGATGGACGAACTGTTCTTCAATCAGGTCCACGAACGGATAATTAATCCCTCTGATAGATTGCACTAGAAAATCTATCAGAAGTTTCTACGAAGAGAATTAACGAATTTGATCCGTTAAACCAGACTGTAATTCAAAATTCACAGACTGGATTTTCCGAGCAGAGGGGAGAGGGCGGCCACTTTAGAGAGAAAATAACTAGGTTTTCGAAAATTGTGACTTGTTGTCTATAATTTCTGTACTGCAATAACTTATTTATAATGTAGGCCGCTAACAGCTTAGGGCCCATTAGTCATAAGTTCAAGCCCGACAAGCAAAGCCCGCATGTTCAGAAATTAATATAAAATTCATCATGACTCCGATTGATAAACCGATTTCACCAATGTGCACAGAAACCATTTCTGCACCTTTTAAAGTCAAGATAAATTTTTCTGAATCCGAATTCAGTGATTTCCAAAAATGCCCATCCCTATGTCATTTTAGAAAATCTTACTCCTCTACTCATAATTAAGAAGTCCAACTTCTTTGTTCATTAAATTTAACTCTTTAAATTTAACTATCTCAACGGGGATTAAAAATCCATTACTCTGTGTGACCCTCAATGGTTCAGGGATACAGCTAGCCGTGGGCTCACAACTCCTTGTGACTCGGAACAACAATTTCCGACTTGCCCATCGAATCATGGTAAGAGCGCCTAGCAACATCGCCCCATGATTCCCTAGGTATCACTGATAGTGCCTGCAAGAACCAATAGATTTTGGTTAGCGTACAGTACGGTCCCTTCATCCATATATCCCGATCGAATCAACAACCATTGGTAAATCGAGAGTCGTTCGAGATTCGATAACTATGCAATACATCTTGAAGATCAAATAGTGACATCGCATGTGCTACTAAGAAACCATTTCTTAAAACACATCATGTACTCTGGCCAGAGATTCGTCACACTAATATCTCCTCAGATCGCATAGGATATCCACACTCGCAAGTATGTGGTGAATCCTTGACAACAAAGCATCGACTCCTATATGTGTTGTAACTGTACCCAATCCCGACACCTGATGACCCCAATAGAGTCGGTAAACAAGTCAAAGCACAGTACTAGCATATAGAGTCTCAATGATGTTTCAAGTAGTAAGGACTAATGGTGTACAACCAAAATTGTGAACTTTATCCACTCGATAAGTGATAACCACTTGGAAAGTCCGGATAGGGTAGTTCGATCATTCATCATATGAATATCCATTTGCATGCTTTGAACATCTCTATTTTCCTTACCAATGAAACGTGGTACTCTGCATCGCAAATGCTAGTCTCAAACTCGAGCGATCCTTATCCTTATTATCGGACGGCTCAATCGACTAGGAACAGTTTAGAATATACAGTGACTATAAGATGTGTTTCATGATAGACATCCCCATGTTCTACCACATCTTACATACACTATAGTATATTCAAGGTCTTTATCAAAACAACAATAGTATATCACAATATAACAATATGAAGAAAGATAAAGTCATTGCCATTAATAAAAGTGTAAATTATATTTAAACAAAAGATTGTTTATACAAAGAGTCATCAAAGCCCTTAGCCACAAGTTGGCTCACCGGGCACCTACTCTTTCAATCTCCCACTTGCCCTAAAGCCAACTAGTCATACTACGTAGACCCATTGCTTCACGATGTTTGTCAAATAATGGTCCTGGCAAGGGCTTAGTAAGTGGATCAGCGATATTGTCTGCAGAGGCCACTCTTTCGACAGTGATGTCTCCTCTTTCCACAATCTCCCGGATGATGTGGTATTTCCTCAGTACGTGTTTGGATCTTTGATGAGACCTTAGTTCCTTTGCCTGAGCAACGGCACCCGTGTTGTCACAGTACACCGGGACTGGACCAACAACTTCAGGAATGACGTCCAACTCTTGGACGAAATTCCTCATCCAAACGGCCTCTTTAGCAGCAGCTGATGCTGCAATGTATTCTGCCTCAGTGGTGGAATCCGCTGTGGTGTCCTGCTTGGAACACTTCCAAGAAACAGCACCGCCATTGAGCATGAACACAAATCCAGAGGTTTACTTCGAGTCATCCACGTCACTTTGGAAGCTAGAGTCGGTATAGCCTTCCAATTTTAGTTCTCTTCCTCCATATACCATGAACATATTCTTAGTCCTTCGTAAGTACTTAAGAATGTCCTTCACGGCTTTCCAATGCATTTGACCGGGATTAGCTTGATATCTGCTCGTGACACTCAGAGCAAATGCTACATCCGGTCTTGTAGATATCATCCCATACATGATACTACCTATGGCTGACGCATATGGTACATGTGTCATTTTCTCTATCTCTTCATCAGTCTTGGGACACATAGACTTGGATAGAGAAACTCCATGACACATGGGTAGATGTCCTCTCTTGGACCCATCCATTGAAAACCTTTTCAATATGGTTTCGATGTAAGTTGATTGAGTGAGTCCTATCATTCTCTTAGATCAATCTCTATAGATCTGTATCCCTAGAATATAGGATGCCTCACCCAAATCCTTCATCGAGAATCTACCTGATAACCATATCTTTGTTGACTGCAACATCCCTACGTCATTCCCAATGAGTAGGATGTCATCAACATAAAGTACTAAGAATGTCACAGCATCCTTAACTACTTTCTTGTACACACATGGTTCCTCCGGGTTCTTGATGAAACCAAAATCCTTTATTGTTTCATCAAATTTCTGGTTCCAACTTCTTGATGCTTGTTTTAGACCATAAATTGATCTCTGAAGCTTGCATACCTTATGCTCGCTTCCCATGGATGTGTACCCCTCAGGCTGCTTCATATAGATTTCTTTCTTAATGTCTCCATTAAGAAAAGCAGTCTTCACATCCATTTGCCATATCTCATAGTCATACCAAGCAGCTATGGAAATAAGGATTCTTATGGACTTGAACATTGCAACTGGTGAAAAGGTTTCATCATAGTCAACTCCTTGTCTTTGAGTATAACCTTTCGCCACCAATCGCGCCTTGTAGGTCAATACCTTACCATCAGGCCCAAGCTTTCTCTTGTAGATCCATTTACACCCTATTGGAACAATTCCATCGGGAGGATCTACTAAAGACCAAACTTGGTTTGTATGCATCGAATCTATTTCCGACTGCATAGCTTCAAGCCATAAATTTGAATCCGCATCAGAAATTGCTTCCTTGAAGTTTCTTGGATCACATCCAACATCGGGTTCATCTTGATCCCCTTCAAGAAGAAGACCATATCAAATAGGAGGTCTAGAAGTCCTCTCAGATCTTCTAGGTACAGGCGTGTCTATCAATGGTTCCTGAGGTGTAGGATTGTTATTTTGTATTTCGGGTTCTTCTCAAATTTCTTCGAGTTCCATCATGTCGCCTTTCTTATCCAATAAGAACTCCTTCTCCAAGAAGGTGGCATTCCTTGAAACAAACACCTTTGTTTCAGCAGGATAATACAAATAATATCCGATTTAATTCTTCGGATACCCTACAAAATAACATAAGGTGGATCGACTATCCAACTTATCTCCCACTGTCTGCTTCACGTAAGCAGGACATCCCCAAATCCTCAAGTACGAATACTTAGGAGCTTTGCCATTACATAACTCGTATGGTGTTTTGTCCACTACTTTAGTGTGGACGTTGTTCAACAACAATACCGCCGTTTCAAGCGCATAGCCCCAAAACGAAGGTGGAAGCTCAGTGAAGCTCATCATGGATCGAACCATGTCCAACAAAGTTTGATTACGACTCTCCGATACACCATTCAGCTGAGGTGTCATAGGAGGAGTCCACTGAGAGAGAATCTCATTCTCTTTCAGATAGTCCAAAAACTCGGTACTCAAGTATTCTCCACCTCGATCCGATCGAAGTGCTTTAATACTTTTACCTAGCTTGTTTTCTACTTCAGCCTTGAATTCTTTGAACTTTTCAAATGCCATACCTGGAATAATCATCAGTAAAGGTAATGAAGTAGGTGTGGCCATATTGAGTACCAACTCTAAATGGACCACAAACATCTGTATGGATCAAATCCAACAGATTTTGACTACGCTCAGTTTTCCCCTTAAAAGGAGATTTAGTCATTTTTCCTTTTAGGCAGGATTCACAAGTAGGTAGAGAGTTAATATCAGACATATCAAACATGCCCTCTCCCACTAGCTTGTTCATCCTCCTTGAGGAAATATGACCTAGCCTAGCGTGCCAAAGGTTTGCCGGGTTTTGGCTATCGATTTTCCTTTTGTTTGTTGTTGCCGGTTTATCAACATAATTTATTGAAACGTCTTTTAGTTTTAATTTATATAGATCATTTTCAAGTTGTCCATTTCCAATCAAACATTCATTCTTGTAAATATTGCAAATCTCATTCACAAAATTGCAAGAATAACCATCTCTATCAAGCATAGAAACAGAAATAATGTTTTTAATCAAATCCGGAACAAATAAAACATCTCTCAAAAGTAACTTAAAACCGTTCTGCAAAATTAAATAAATATCTCCCACAGCTTTAGCTTCAACTCTAGAACCATTTCCGAGCCTCAGCTGGGTCTCACCCATTCTAAGCCTGCGACTTCTTGTCATCACCTGCAAATCATTGCAAATGTGAGATCCACATCCGGTATCCAATACCCAAAAATTAGTATTAAGTGAAACATTTATTTCAATATAGAACATACCCTTCGTAGTTCGCAACTGCTCTAGATATTCCTTGCAGTTACGCTTCCAATGACCGGGCTTCTTGCAGTAATGGCAAACATCCTTGGATTTTTTCATGTTTGAAGCCTTTGTCTTGTACTTCTTCTCGGGTTCGATTTTCTTGGGTGGGGCAGAACGTTTCTTACCCTTTGTACTTGGCCCCTTCTTAGAAGAAGAGGAGCCCACCAAGAAAGCCGGTTTATCCTTCTTTAAAGTGGATTCATATGTCACAAGCATATTGACCATCTCTTCAAGGGAGGCCTCTATCTTGTTCATATTGAAATTCACCACAAATCCGTCAAACGAAGAAGGAAGAGATAGAAGTAGTAAGTCCACGTTGAGTTCATGCTCCAACACCAAATCAAGGGTTACTAACTTCTGTATGAGTCAAATCACTCGTACCCCATGATCACGGACCGAAGTCCCTTCACGCATGCGACACGTCATTAGCTCCTTTACAGTAGCGAACCTTTCAGCCCTCGATTGAGCCCCAAAAAGTTCCTTGAGTTGTACGTGAATGTCAGCAGCATTCACGGTGTCCTCAAATTGCCTCTGGAGTTCATCAGACATCGAGGCTTGCATATAGCATTTGACCTTGATATCATGGTCCCACCATGTATCAAGTTTGGCTAACTCTTCCGGACTTATGTCAGCTGGTGCTTCCTTCGGAGGAGATTTTTCTAACACGTAGAGCATCTTCTCTGAAGTCAAGACAATCTTCAACTTACGGAACCATTCCGTATAGTTTGCGCCAGTCAATTTATTTTGTTCGAGGATCGAGAAAAGTGGATTACGCGAATTCATCTTTATGAAATACTGAAAAGAAACAGACAAATATCAGTGATTGTTTAAGTAATTTACTAAGACATAAAATAGGCGAAATTTATTTTATGAATCTCACTCCCACTATTTTAACGATTTCACTACCCTCTAGTGAAAACGGGAAACTTTTTCCTTAGTGAGAACATGGAGTCCAATTGACAAACTATGGTCCCGAATAATATCAGCCAACCATGATTTTCATAAGGTAGAGCCCAATTGCTTCCAAAGCAACCTCCACGTTTTTACCTCATGTCCAATAAGGGCCCAATAATATGACGACGTTTATTGTGACATGTCAAGATGACCCATCAATATTAAGTTGTGATGGACGGTCGCCATGTGGATCCCCCAATAATATGAGCCGATCCCATGGGAGTTCCACCCAACTTACAACATGTGTCGATCCAATGTACAGCTTTCCGACGAACGGCCCCCCCCCCCCCCCCAATAATATGAGCCGGACCGTATCCGCGGGTAGCATCTCATACATTGATCGTTGATGGAAGGTAGGAACATTTAAACAAATTTAAATTTCCTTTATATATCTTGATATCAATTTTAAATCATATTTAAAATGAGGGATTTTAATTTTGAAAATTTGTCTCATCATTTTTAAAATTTTGTATGCTTGTCGGATTCACACAATTTTGTCTAAAACATGCATACAACAATAATATCACATATTATATAGGATGATCGATTCCATTTCTAATCAACTCGTGGTTGCCAATCACGAGTCTTAGTCCAATCCTAGGTAATATGCAGTATGCAATGCAATCCTATTACATTGTGCTTCCAATTTACATTTCTTCTGTCTTTATTGTCTGCTGGGCCCACCTCCGTCTTCAAATCTTCATCTCCCACTAAATCTAATGTATTTACAATAAATAACAATGACAAGTAGGGGATACATTTTTAAGGGGTGGGAACGGGCCATAAACCAAGCCCACTTTTATTACATATGACAATTCATATTGGGCCATAAACCAGGCCCATTAATAAATCCAACAACAATAAAAACAAATGTAAATTCCTAACATACACCTACAAAATTGGTCATGACAATCGATCATCCTTATCCAATAACATTTAATTCAAAATTAATTTATTGGATAACATGCAATGGCAATTTAAATTTAAAAAGATAAAATCATATTTCATATATAAAATCTTATTTTACATACAAAATCATATTTTATCTTTTTATCAAATAAAATCATATTTTATCTATAAAATCCAATTTTATACATAAAATCATATTTTACTCAATATATCCATAAGATCATATCTTATCATCAATTGTACCAAAAATAATTAATTTTAAAATTCAATTTAACGGATAAAATATTTAAATTTTCCAAAAATTCAAATTTATCCAAAAATCAATTTTAAAATTTTCGGACTCAAACAATTCGATCCGACGCCTCGTGGAACAATCAAAAACAATTTTCGATCGGACCATAAATAGAATTTTAACATATTAAAATTTAATTTTAAAATTAAAAAATTAATTTTTCGCGAGCCGCCCGGGACACTCCCGGGCTGCCCGCGCCCCAAAGGGCTCGGGCCGGGCAGCGACGATCGCTGCCCGGGTTTTTTCCCGAAAATTTTTTTTTTATTTTTTTAAAATATTTATTTTGTTTCAAAAACCGAGGCTTAAAAATTTTTTGTACAATCGATTAATTTAATCGCTTGATCTGAGCAACCTGGCTCTGATACCACTGTTGGATAACGCGGCGATCAGATCAATCAGAATTGATACCCGGTGCAGCGGAAGTTTAAAAATTTTATATGGAACGATTCCATAATGGGTATCAAAACTTTTACGATTAAATTGTGTGTGTAAAAATTAAATAACAATTATAAATTTTTACCTCCAATCTCGAATCGAGATTATGGACACCAACAGATTGCTCTGCTCTTGTTGTATATCCCTGGAACTTATGGACGAACTGTTCTTCAATCAGGTCCACGAACGGATAATTAATCCCTCTGATAGATTGCACTAGAAAATCTATCAGAAGTTTCTACGAAGAGAATTAACGAATTTGATCCGTTAAACCAGACTGTAATTAAAAATTCACAGACTGGATTTTCCGAGCAGAGGGGAGGGGGGCGGCCACTTTAGAGAGAAAATAACTAGGTTTTCAAAAATTGTGACCTGTTGTCTATAATTTCTGTACTGCAATAACTTATTTATAATGTAGGCCGCTAACAGCTTAGGGCCCATTAGTCATAAGTTCAAGCCCGACAAGCAAAGCCCGCATGTTCAGAAATTAATATAAAATTCATCATGACTCCGATTGATAAACCGATTTCACCAATGTGCACAGAACCATTTTTGCACCTTTTAAAGTCAAGATAAATTTTTCTGAATCCGAATTCAGTGATTTCCAAAAATGCCCATCCCTATGTCATTTTAGGAAATCTTACTCCTCTACTCATAATTAAGAAGTCCAACTTCTTTGTTCATTAAATTTAACTCTTTAAATTTAACTATCTCAACGGGGATTAAAAATCCATTACTCTGTGTGACCCTCAATGGTTCAGGGATACAGCTAGCCGTGGGCTCACAACTCCTTGTGACTCGGAACAACAATTTCCGACTTGCCCATCGAATCATGGTAAGAGCGCCTAGCAACATCGCCCCATGATTCCCTAGGTATCACTGATAGTGCCTGCAAGAACCAATAGATTTTGGTTAGCGTACAGTACGGTCCCTTCATCCATATATCCCGATCGAATCAACAACCATTGGTAAATCGAGAGTCGTTCGAGATTCGATAACTATTCAATACATCTTGAAGATCAAATAGTGACATCGCATGTGCTACTAAGAAACCATTTCTTAAAACACATCATGTACTCTGGCCAGAGATTCGTCACACTAATATCTCCTCAGATCGCATAGGATATCCACACTCGCAAGTATGTGGTGAATCCTTGACAACAAAGCATCGACTCCTATATGTGTTGTAACTGTACCCAATCCCGACACCTGATGACCCCAATAGAGTCAGTAAATGAGTCAAAGCACAGTACTAGCATATAGAGTCTCAATGATGTTTCAAGTAGTAAGGACTAATGGTGTACAACCAAAACCGCGGACTTTATCCACTCGATAAGTGATAACCACTTGGAAAGTCCGGATAGGGTAGTTCGATCATTCATCATATGAATATCCATTTGCATGCTTCGAACATCTCTATGTTCAAACTCGAGCGATCCTTATCCTTATTATCGGACGGCTCAATCTACTAGGAACAGTTTAGAATATACAGTGACTATAAGATGTGTTTCATGATAGACATCCCCATGTTCTACCACATCTTACATACACTATAGTATATTCAAGGTCTTTATCAAAACAACAATAGTATATCACAATATAACAATATGAAGAAAGATAAAGTCATTGCCATTAATAAAAGTGTAAATTATATTTAAACAAAAGATTGTTTATACAAAGAGTCATCAAAGCCCTTAGCCACAAGTTGGCTCACCGGGCACCTACTCTTTCAGTTAGGGACTTTGAAACTCAAGAACGACTATTCTTGAGTTGGCCCGCAAAAACCACATACTTGATATGTTTTGAATTATGTTTGATGTTTTCGATCCATCTCAAGTAGTGGATCTTTGAGTTTGAGTCGATATGATAGTATATTGAATTGATTCTATGCCAAGGTTGCGGTTAACCTTATTTTCTAGCCGGGATGGCTACGATAAATGGATATCCATGTCAATATCGGTTACGAATCTTGATGGCAATGACGTTTTATGAATCAATTCTTAATCGATATATGCGTTGTTTACTCTATTGTTGAGTCGAATGTGAATAGAGTTGATATGATTTCGTTAACGCTTTATATATATGTCGATTATACTGAGAATGATTTTTCACCGGAGTTTATCCGGCTTTTGCTTTGTTTTGTATGTGTGCATGGCAACAGATGGGGCAGGAGCTGGCCTTAGTCGTCGAGGGTAGCTCATGAGAGAGTCTAGATATGTGGACTCGGGTTGTTTGTAGTTGAAATGATGTTTATATCTCTTTTAAAGCATTTTGAAAATACTTTGGTTAATGTTCTTATGAAGTTGAGGAACACCTTGTAAAGTTCATGCTTTTGTTGAATTCTTAAAGGTTGGTTTGATGTATAACCTTGTTATAAACGTGTTTAGATTTTGTTCTATGTATGTTTACATGTTTTAGGACTTCTATATGATGGATTGGAGTGTTTAGAAAGATCAAATTTGGCTGTCAAAAACCAGAGCACAGGACTGTTCAGAGGTGTGCTCGGTCTGCTCTTTTTAGCAAACCGAGCGCAGCCTATTTGGTTCAACCCAAGAGTTGGGTTTGAGGGGGGCGAACGGTCCGCTATTTTAGCAAACCTAGCACATCTTCAACAATACCTAGTGGATTTGTGATGCTTCTATCCGCCAACTGCAATGTGATCATGGTCGATTTCATCTCTCCTAACTCCAAGACCCTATAAATAGACAATGACATTAAATTAATACTAGCCCATAAATCACATAATGCAGTAGTAAAATAAGATCCACCAATAGAACAAGGAATAGTAAAACTCCTTGAATCTTTCAGCTTTTGTGGCATTTTCTTTTGAAGCACCACACTACATTCTTCAATCAAATTAACCACCTTGTTCTCTAGCATCCTCTTTTTCTTGGACATCACCTCTTTGATGAATTTTGCATAGTTCGGCATTTTCTCCAAAGCATCAGCATCGGCATTTCCCCGGCAACGACGCCAAAATATTGTTGCGAAATTTGTGCCCGCAAGTTCACGGTGTCAATCTTTAATATAGTAGTGAATAGATTATCGTTCCCACGAGGAGTAATATGAAATTATCTAGTACTTGTAATTAAAATAGTCCTAATTTTATTCAGAAAATTAATGATCAGAATGTTTGCAATAAAATAAAAATAAGCAATGGATTTTTGGTAGAACTCACAACATTTTCAGAGGAATATTAATGAGAGAATAAATGGTCTAGAGTTTCAAATTTCACCTGGTTTTGACAAAAACTACTCCTAATTAATTTATCTTCATAAATTCCATTCAATTAATAGCCAAGAACACTTAATTATATTATTTTCCTCTCCCGAGCAACAAATAATGTGCATCAACTAAGATTCAATTCCAATATCCCTATTAATAATTTAGTCTTAGTGATATGTGAAAAACGATGTTCTTCCTAAGGCTCCATTAATGATATATACTCTTTCGAGTTATATAAACAATTAACAATGTAATTTTTATTGGTCTTATTCAAAATCCTCTCTCACGAGTGCCGAATTTCAAATAAATATTACAATTCAATTAGTGATCAATTAATTGAAAAGACAATAAAATCTATAAAAACAATTAATATATAAGAATTCAATCCAATAAAATCAAAAAATCGTAGAATAGTCTACATCAGGTTCCATCGTCCCTCTAGACTTTAAAAATTTAGTTCATAATAAAAATATTGCAAAAACAATTCATTTTCATGAAATGACATCAAATCAAAGTTTAATGAGAAAAGATAAAGAAAACAAATCCAAAGATGCGATGTCGTGTCCGGATAACGCGATTTTCTTCCTTGTTCATGATTTTCTCTTCAAGTTTGCGCAGATTTTTCCTTCAAGTTTCTCTCTCGATCGTGCGTGTGATTCTCCTCTGATGTGCGGCTGATTCTCTCTCAATTATGTGCAAAATAATCCCTTTTATATGTGCTTCAAATCTAATAAATAAAAGCCTACGAAAGTCCGAAGGTTTCCTTTTCAAAAATTCCAAAAAACTGACTTTCGCAATGGCGCGGGCGTTCTTGAAGAGAGGGGCTCCCGCGCATATGATTCTGTCTCCTGGAGGTTCAAAATTTCTCAATCGGATCACCCGCACATATGCCTTAGGTCTGAAATTCTGCATCGCGCGACAAGTTTCAAAAAATCATATCTCCCAATTTAACTGTCGGATTGAGCTGAAATTTTTACAGCTGCTTCAAAAAATCTTAAACATTATTATGAACAGTGGAGATTGGATTTTGATTCCTCAATAATGCCCAGTAATTTTCTGAATTTGATACTCCATAATGCATCCTTCCGCTTCTTCTTGTTACTGTTCTTCCAATTCTTGCAACTCAAAAAAACAACAACTAATACACATAATATCCACTCAATACTTCACAAAATTCATGCCAAATCATATATAAATTAAGTGCATAAATTGCACTTATCAGTGTGAATGTAGATTATTTGTAAATTGTTAACAGGAAATATTGATGGAGCAGCTGCGCTTCGAATGGAGGAAGTCTGCGCATATTTGCAGAAAACTAAGAAAATGAATGTTTCGCATATGCGGAGGATTTAGAGCTTCTGCGGATGATAGACAGAAGCTGGGTAAAATTTGTAAATGCCTCTGCGCAAGATTTGTGCTTCTGCGGGTACTGAAGAAGAGAAGCTTCACGCTTCTGCGTGAATTATGAGCTTCTGTGAAAAACGAGAAATTGTGAAGAAACGCTTCTGCACGGAATATCACGCTTCTGTGTGACTTGATAAGTATGGAAACGTAGCAGAGTTTAGAAAATTCTGAAAATGTTATTCTGGTGTGATCGTTAGAAGTCGCCACAACGTCAAATAAAATTGTGAGAGCATTCACGTGAGATTGGAAAGAAAATATTGGGAGAAAAATCTGCACAACAAGGAAGAACAACTCGGAACAAAGACGAAGGTCAATCAACCGGAAACAGAAGAGCGACTACGACTTTTTTATTCTTATCTAGACTCTTTTATTGTTGATTTGATGTCTGAACTTTTGAATATGAATTGTGTTTATTTAACTTTGATCATGAACTAATTTTTATTAGTCTATAGTGATGATGGAACCTGGTGTAGACACTTTTACAAGTTTTTAATTTTATTGGATTGAGTTCCCTTAAATTAATTGTTTTTTTCTAGATTTGATTGTCATTTCAATTACTTGATCACTAATTGATTTGTCATATTTATTCGAAATCATTGCTCGGGAGAGGGGATTTTTAATAGGACCAATAGAAATTACATTGTTAATTTTTTATATAGCTCGGGAGAGTATGTAACGTTAACGGAGATTTAGGAAGAAAATAGTTTTACACATATCACTAAGACTAGATTTTTAATAGTGGTATTGGAATTGAATCTTAGTTGATACACATTATTTGTTGCTCGGCAGAGGGAAATAATATATTAAATGTTCTTGGCTATTAATTGAATAGAATTCATGAAATTAAATTAATTAGGAGTATTTGATGTCGAAACCAGGTGAAATCAAAACCTCTAGACCATTTTGACTCATTGATATTTTTTGAAGTTTGTGTTGGAATGTGATGCTATTTGGGTTATTGTGGAAATGTTGTTCAAATCTTCTCATTTTCTTCCGTATAACCGCGAGTTCACTTTTGATCGCCTGACGTGGTTATACATCCAAGAGATAGTGGGATTGCATGGAGTTCCTTTGAGCATAGTCAGCGACAAAGATCCGAGATTTATCTCACGGTTTGGGGTAGATTTTAGCGAACCTTGGGTACTAATCTGTGTTTGGGTACTGCATATCACCCAGAGACTGACGGTCAGTCCGAGAGGACTATTCGGACATTGGAGGATATGTTGAGGACTTGAGTGATGGATTTTGGGTTACCTAGCAGGATCACTTGCCGATGATAGAGTTCTCCTACAACAATAGCTATCATCTCAATATTGGCATGGCACCATTCAAGGCTCTTTATGGTCTCCATTGTCGGACATACTTATTTTGGGATGAGGTTGGGGAACGACAGGTAGAAGGACCAGAATTGATCCAATAGACAATAGAAAAGGTTGAGTTAATAAAGAAGATGATCAAGACAGCGCAACACAGACATGCCAACTATGCCAATACCAAGCTCAAACCATGCATTTTGAAGTAGGAAAACATGTTTTCCTGCGAGTATCACCTTTCTGGAAGGTGATGAGGTTCGGTCTGAAGGGCAAATTAGCGCCTAGATTCATTGGTCCTTTCACGATACTAAAGAAGGTTGGAGATATGACTTACCATTTGGCGTAACCACCGTATCTCTCCAGCATTCACAATGTGTTCCATGTATCATTACTCTGTCAGTATATTGCTTTCGGAATAAACACATTCTTCTTGTAATGGTTTAGTGGCAGCGATGAGGCATCGAGGAAGCAACTTGGGAGTTAGAAAGTCTTATGCGTTTTGAGCATCCGGAGTTGTTTTTATTGTATTTTGTTTTATTGAGAAGTAGTTTTACTTGTAACTGCAGTAATTAATAAGATTTTTTGAGGGATCATTGTTCTAATTATCCTAGTTTGGATTTCGAGGAGAAATATCTTAGCCCGACTACTAATAAAGCTATTCTACTGCCTAAAAATAATTAAGGGGTTTTCATTTGAGTATAAGAAGTTGATAATCGGATTCAAAACATTCAAAAATTATTCCGAGGGCTTCTAGTGTTGGGACAGTTTGGAAGATCCGAAGAGTAGTTCGGAAGCCAGATTTGGTGATCGGAAGTACCGAGAAATTCGGAAGCTCCGAACTAGAGATCGGAAGCTCTGATCTTGTGTTTGTCAGAGAGGGTATGAGTATTGATTGGGTGATTGTATTTGAGAGAGTTCAGAAGTTCCGAACTGTATTGACAATCAGAGACATGAGTTTAGTAAAGGGAGTTTGTAAGGCAGATTGGTAGTTCCGAAGTGCATTCGGAAGCTCCGAACTGAGATCAGACATTCTGATAGAGGTCTATAAATAGGGGCTCGAGGCAGCCATTTCCCTCACTCCTTTATTCAGTTTTTCTCTCAATTTTGGGATGTTCTAGTTGGTTTTAAGCGTATTTCATGAATTGTTTTATGGTTAGTTGATAGCAAGGCATTACGAGAATCGCAGCGCAATTGTGCTTAAGTTTTGAGGTCATCGCCATCAACGGGCTAACTACGGACGCAGGTATAGCGCTAGACTCTGATTAGCTTCGACGAGAAGCTATTATTCTAGTTTAGGCTTTAAATAGATGTTTAATAATACGGTGATTGTTTGCTTATATGCTTGTACTAGAGTGTCATTATTTCTTGGTTGCTTATTCTGAGGTACAGACGTACTATCCGAGATATCCTGTTTGAGTATACATGCTCTATATTTGTATGGTTTATAAAGCATGACTTATGTGTATTTATTATGTCATGATTATGATGTTGCATGCATTACCTTGATATTACCTGTAGGGGTGGCTTAACCCCAAGATATTTTTTGTGGATGGATGCCATGGTTTTGGATCCGGTTATGTCCACGGTTTATGGTATGGGATCCAGCTCTTGGTGCGACGGCTCAATGTTCTACATACCATGGTGCCTATAGACTGAGAAGCGTTCCTTTACCATGATAGGTTTCCAATACCCATTAATTTGCATTTAAAATTCATAGCATTTATATACTCATACTTTCGTAGTGAGCGTTGTTAGCTCACGTCCTCTTTTTTGGCCCCATTCCACGGGACAAGACTTAGGTTGGACGGACCGAGAGATTGCGGTCGTTGAGTAGCAAGGTGGATTGTATTGTACCAGGTTTCCTTTTATAAAGTTTAGCATTATCTTCGATTGGGTTGTTTAAACATTTATCATTATTTGTTTTGGGGCTGGTTGTATTCATACCGATAGTTTTTAGTTGAATTGATTAAGTTTTCGCTGGCTTATTTTGATTATTTTTTATTAAGTTATATTGCATGATTGAGCTTTGACTCTTAATGATTACGGGACGGGTCACTACACTTTGAATAAATAGAAGTCCTTTGAAGCTAATCAAACAAATCATATATGTGCGGCAAAGGATACACTTTTTTAACTGTCGCCAAGTTCAACTGCATGTAATCGATATAGAGACGCATCGAACCATCCTTTTTCTTGAGTATTGGTGCTCCCTAGGTGAAATGCTCGGAGGGATATAACCCTCGTCAAGTAGACCCTAAAACTGCTCTATTTCAATTCTTTCATCTCTGAAAGTGCTAGACGATAAGATGTTCGGGAGATTGGGGTTTTCCCAGATATCAACTTTATCCCAAACTCTACCTCACGGACATGAGGAAGTCCCATAATCTCATCAGGAAAAACATCTGGAAACTCTAGGAAAACTTGAATATCCTTAATATCTGCAATCTATTAGAATGAATCAATGACATAGATAAGGTAGCCATCCCCGCAAAATTCTAGACCACGACAAACTTTCAGAGAAGATACAATTAGCATTGAGGGTCGCTCTCCCACACAATAGAATAACCACATGTCTTCATCCTTCGGACAAAACTTAAGTATCCTCTGATAACAATAAACAGTGGCTCAATTGTTCGTAAAAAGGTCAATCCAGATGATACAATCGAGATTATCCATCTCCAAAACCATCAAGTTGGTGTACAACTGGTGTCCCTCAAATTCTAAGGTACAACCTACCACTAGATGCTTAACGAAAACCTCTTGATGCATCAGAGTCGAAATAGGTAACAAAACTTCTAAATTAAAGTAGGGCAACTTATAACTTTTGAAAAAAAATTTTCATAAATGTATAAATGCGATGCACCCATGTCAATTAAAATAAAATCTGGTATACCACATAATCTAAAAGTATATATCTACTATCATGTGCTCGCTCTCCATGTTGGCTTGATCCTAATTGAGTGAAAATACTTGCCCCTGAGCTTGGGGACTCAATTTAGACGTACCATGCGATGTTGTCATATTGCGCTTCCAAATGGTATTATGAGAACCACTACCAGATCCTCCCCAGCTATGACAATACTTCTTCAACTAATTTTACTCACCAAACAAAAACACAAGAACCAAATGCTCGAAGGAAATCCTCAGATGGCTGTCTCCTCCCATAGTGCTCACAAAAAACTTTGTTCTTCTTCTTACCAGAATAGAAAACACCACCAGAACCCAAGGAAGAAGGCGTAGAACCATGCTTCTTAAAAGACTGTGCACTTGGTCCAAGAGAACTACCAGGGTGATAAGACTGTAAAAACTTCGCATGGTTCACGTTGATATCTGTATGACGACAACGCTTCACTAAACCCTAATAAGAGCTTGGATCATCACAAACTGTGACCCGGTCAAAAGTCTCATGGTTTGGACCTTACAAGAATTTTGAATACATGGCCTAATAATTGGAGAAAATTTGTGGGGAAAACGACAAAATATCGTTGAGTTTTTATGATATACATTGATTGACATGGACCCTTGCTTCAGATTAAGCAACTCAATAGACTTTTTCTGGCAGAGGGCTGGAGGAAAGTGGAACTTATAAAAGCCCTTCGAAAATCAGCCCACAAAATCTGACCCTGCTCCTGGATCAATTGGGAAAACACAAATTTCCTCAACTTCCAGGTGCGTCCCTCTAAAAAAATGATAAGGCCTCCATCTTATGCTCCTCAAAACAGTCAAAGGCATGGATGAAACATTCCATCCACTCAAGACAATCCTCTTGATATGAATCCGGTTGATTCACTACAAGAAAAACTCCTAAAGACAACATTTTTTTAAAGTTGTCGTAGGGGGCTCATAACTGTTGTAAAAGCCCGTGTTGTTAAAATTCACGCTCAAAGACAACAGTTTAAAACTGTTGTCTTTAAGAGAAAACACAATAGTTTTAAAACATTTAATTCTTAAAGACAAAAGTTTTACAACATTTAAAAATTGTTGTCTTTTCTCTCAAATAGAACAATTTTTAACTGTTTTCTTTGAGCGTGAAACTGTTGTCTTTTCTCTCAAAGACAACAGTTTTTACATGTTGTCTTTGAGCGTGACTTTTAACAACACGTGTTTTTTCAACAGTTTTGAACTACTACGACAACTGAAAATAAATGTTGTCTTTTTTCAAATAAAAAATAAAAAAAATTAAATAAAAATTATAATATTTTAAATCATTCAAAATAAAAATCAATGAAAATAAAATTATTATACAATTTTCAAACGTTACAAAATAATATTTACGACATTCTTAAAATTTCATAAGCAACCAATCAAATGACATAAACATAAAATTCTAAAGTATACATGATAAATTAAATACAACAAAAATCAAAAACATAAAAATCTTAGATTAACTAAAAACTCATACGTAGCTTCTTGATCTAATTTCTCTGTCCTTGCAATTGCCTGCAAAAACAAACACTAGCCATAATTGTTGAAGTGATGTTAGTTCCCGTTAACCAAACATAAATTATAACATTGTTCATTCTGGAACAGCACCGAAAAATAATGCGCATCTTGCATGTAATAATCAAACAATTAATGTAATAACACCAAAAAAAGATATGTCTAATTAACTACCAAAAATAACTCATATTCTATTTCACAAAAAAAAAAGAACTCATATTCAAGTTAAATAAACTTTTTATAAAGATATGTTTTGATCCTCCTCCTTTTATCCAAGTTTCAGTAACAGACTTGTCAACAATTTGAGCATATTTATCAGATTCATATGCACCAACGCGGTTATTGGTCACTAGAGGAGTTCTTAACAATTATTGATGATTCTTTGGGGTTTAAGTAGGGAAGGTCGAATGCATGAGACCTAAACATGATGATACATAGGATTGAGCAGCAAGCGAATGCAATATAACTATGTTTAATCGTTTGAGAACTTACTTCTTCACGATCAGGGGAAAGTTGTGGATATGCAAAGTAGTCTCTTGAAGAATCTGCCATTGAGTTACAGGAGTAGTTTTTCTTCACATTCTGCATATTTTATAACTAGAAGAGATCAATATCTTGTGGATGTGCAAAGTAGTCTCTTGAAAATGCATTGCTCATTATGCATAAGCTTTCAAAACTCAACTTCTAATTGGATGAACATATATATTAATGGACCGAGTAATGCATTTTTTAAAAAAACATTATCAGTTGACCAAAGGATTAGATCCATATGCATTGGACCCTTGACATAAACTTTAAGTTTAGTTGTAATTTTCATGTCCGATGTTATAGGTGTAGGATCATATTACCTCCTGACAGGATAAGCTGACTTCTTTGAGTTCTCTACAAAAATCAGAGCTGCTCTTTCCATTTTAAAGTTTTCTAGAGTCCAAATCATGTCGGTTAAGAATAGGAATTGTAATAATGTAAGAGATGACATGTAGCGACCCGATCCGGATCCACTACCTAATCAGAGTTAAGAGAATAATTAAGCATGCATTAAATAAATTTCTGCAGAAGACTTAAATAAAAACCGGCAGAATACAATCGATTAAACAAATTCGATTATACAACTCAATCGAATAACCTTAAATAAAACCTACAGCTAATCTTGTTGTCTTCGAGGGTCACTGTCATTTTCAAGCTCCTAGTACTCGATCTTGAAACTACACCTGCCCCATCGAATGGGGTGTCCAGATACATAGAAAAGACTGGACGTGAGTTTTAAGCTCAATACGAAATCACGGATAAACATACAAATATGATGCATGCAAATAACAGGGTATCCATATCAGGGATAACTGTATACAAACTGCTCAGACTGGCGCCTGGGATATGAGCTCGTCACATCGGGGTAGCTAACCACTAAGTGCGACCACTCACTCCCGAATCTCGGATGCGGACCACGGAGTCCTCTAGGTACCGGTACCTAAGGGTACTCGATATCAAACTTCCAAACAGGGCTGAGCAACCCCAACTGGGTCATCTCAAAAGATGTAAAGATGTATAGGCACAAGATGATATGTGCATGCCACATAACAATAATAAAATGTGTTACGCCTTAAACGCATACAAATCTCGTGTTATGAGATTAATATTTTTAATGCATTAACAAGTCTCATAATATTATGTTTTGATGATTACAAAACTCGGTTAATTGTTACTAACCATTTAAAGTGAGATTTTACAGATTAGATTTATTGATGATTAAATTCTTGGAAGCTATTTTGAAGCTATACATGTATTTATAAAGTCTTGTATTGCTCATTGAATGGATGAAACATTGTTAAGAGATATGAAGAAAAAGACAAGAAGAAGCCAAAGTATGGAGCAGCAACTTCCGAAAATTACTGGGAATTTTCTAGGCATTAAGATCCGATCTTCACCAGTCATAATCGTGATGAGGAAGTTTTACATGTGCTGTCCAAATTTGAGAGCAATCCAACGGCTAGATATGAAGTAATGATTTTTCCACAAAAGTTGTGCAGTACCTATTTCTGCAGAACTTGAAGTGAAGGATGAAGAATCAACTTCTGAAAATTACTGGACGTGCTTGAGACATCCAAATAAAATCTCCACCAATCAAAATCAATATCAGGACATTTTAAAACTTATATCAAAATTTCATATCAATCCAACGGCTAGATATGTAGTTATGATTTTTCCCCAAAGGTTGTACAGTACCTATTTCTGCAGAACATGAAGCAAATTATGAAGATTCAACTTCAGAAATTAACTGGGACTGTTTGATACATACAAATCAAATCTCCACCTATCTGATTTAAATATAGGATGTTTTAGAACCTCTGTCCAAAATTCAGATCAATCCAATGGATGGATTTGGATATATGAATTTTTCAAATTTGTTGCACAGAACAAGTTCGAAAACTTGATGAAGTGACTTTCGAAAATTACTGGAAATGTTTGACTCGTTAAAATCCAATCTTCAACATTTGGAATGAAGATCCAGATGTTTTAAAGCTTCAGTTCAAATTTCAGATCAATCCAACTATTAGATTGGAAGTTATGATTTTTCCACAAAATCCGCTCATTTTTGGAAAAAAGTAGGCAGCGGCGCCGAACACTTTTTGTCAATCCTTGACTTCTTAACACATGCTCCAAGCACTCAAATCAGATTCAAAACTTTGCCAACTATAAATAGAGGCCATCCAAGATAATCCAAATGTGTCACCAACAGCAAAAGTACAAACACACTGATTTATAAGCCTGCAACACAAATACATTTGGAGATATCCCAACTCATCTCTTCTCTCCTTTGCAAGCAATTTCTCACTATCAAAGTGTTTGTGTGATATATTTGAGAGTGTTTGTAAAAATAGTTTGTGAGTTGGTTGTGCTATTATTGTAAACACTTGAGTGTGAAGCCAAGTGTGTTGTGCTATCATTGTAAGCACTTGAGTGTGAAGCCAAGTGGTTGTGTTGAGGCTATCCTTGGAGCCCTTAAGGCCAAGAGTATCGAGATGTATCGGCGCGGTGATCGTGTCAAGTTTTACGGCTATCCTTGGAGCCATCAAGGCCAAGAAGTTGAAGTGCTAGTGAATCCTTGGTTAATCGATCTTAACCAAGAAGGAGAGACGTAGACGATTTATCGTCGAACTTCCATAAACATATCCTATCTCATTTATCGCTTTATTTCTTTTACGCATTTATTTTTGATTGCTTTAAGTCTTCCGCTTGCATATTTTCATAATATCTTTAAATTGCTAAAGTTACCAATAAAACCTAAATCCCCCCCCCCCCCCCATTAGGTTCTAACAAGTGGTATCAGAGCCACTTTTTTACAAAATATTTTCAAAAAAGGCTCTATGGAAAATCTAGCTAGCGATTATGCTCAAGGGCAATCAACCAATCGTCCTCCTCTTTTCAACGGCATAAACTACGGATATTGGAAAAATCGAATGTCCCTATATATCCAATCCGTAGATTATGATCTTTGGAAAGTAACCGTGAAAGGTCCCTATGTACCTATGAAAGAGGTTGAAGGGGTTAAAGTTCGTAAGGGAATGGATGACTTTTCAAAGGAGGACATGAAGTTAATTTCTCAAAATGCTAAAGCTATGAATATTTTGCATTTTTATTTAGATATGAACGAGTACAACCGGATCTTGATGTGCTCCTCTGCAAAAGAGATTTGGGACAAATTGGAGATATGTCACGAAGGGACCAATCAAGTCAAGGAAACAAAGATCGATCTACTCCAACTCAAATACGAAACATTTGAGATGGAAACCAATGAGGATGTTGACACAATGTTCCGAAGGCTTACTCAAATAATCAATGAGTTAGCTCAACTTGGAGAGCAATATCCATCCAAGAAAGTTTGGAGGAGAGCTCTACGCGCCCTACCCAAGGAGTGGGATGCCAAGAGGACGGCCATCATTGAGTCCAACAAAGGTGACGCCGCATCCTATGATCTTGACCAACTTCATGGGACCCTAAAGACCCATGAGTTGGAAGTATCCACAAGAAAGGAAGCGAAGAAAGAAGATGAAAAGATCAAGGCAAAGGGGATTGCCTTATCTAGCCAAGTTGAAGAAAATGATAATGAAGACATGGTGCTATTTACAAGGAAATTCAAAAGATTTATGCGAGGAAACAACTTCAAAAAGAAGACCAAAAAAGAATTAACATGCTATAACTTTCAACAACAAGGCCACTATGCAAATGAGTGTCCTCTCAAGAAGAAGGCCGAAAAGGGAAAGAAGAAATCACTTATAGCCACTTGGAGCGATAGCGACGATGACAAGGAGGAAGTTAACATCTGCCTCATGGCTAAAAGTGATGACATCGTCTTCGATGACGATGATGAGGTACCTTCCTATGATGAACTACTACATGCATATAAACATATGTTTGATATGGCTAAGTCACTTAGAAAGGAAAATAGAAACCTCAAAAATGAATTAGAAACTAAGGGGCATGAGAACCTAAGATTAAAGGATGACATAGCTCACTTAAAAAAATCTTTTGATAAATTCAATGTTAGTAGTAATAATTTGAATAACTTACTAAGCATGCAGAAATGTAGTTTTGATACGGGTGGAATAGGATATGGTAAGAAATCAATAGACTTCACTAGTCTAATTGCTAAAGCAAAAATGAGATCACCCCTACATGCTCTTACTGCTGTAAAATAGGTCATGCTAGACATAAATGTAGATCTTTAAAATATCAATATGATAAAAAGAGCTATATGAAATGGAGGCCTAAGAGTACTTAACAACTCATCAGTTGGCATTATGAGATCATGATCTAAGGGAGTTCATCATAGACCGGTTTAAACTTCCTTGACTTGCGACTGGTCTTCCTGATGAACGCTGCTCTGTCCAAGGAAATAGGTTTTTAAAGAGGCCATAGCCCTACCTACTACTGGGAGCACTCTTGGAAAGTGGCGATGATGTCGCTATGAGAGACTGGACTCTTAGAAATCTATTTTGTATTTCTCTTTTCTAACACTGTGCACCCAAAAGAACTAAAGGGTACCAAAATCAATTCTTGCAGGGAAATAGGAAAACTGTTCTCCCTAGCATATGGTATCTAGAAATTGGATGCTCTAGACATATGACCGAGAACAAGGAGCTACTCCAATCGGTCAAACCAAAGGAGAAAGGAACTGTCACCTTTTTGGAGACAACAGCAAAGGAGTTATCAAAGGAATCGGCTCAATAGGTATATATGAATCCTGCTTGATTGATGATGTATTCCTAGTGAAAGGGCTTAAGCATAACTTACTAAGCATAAGTCAATTGTGCGATAGAGGTTATGAAGTCAAATTCACTCCCCAAGACTGCACTATATCACTCACGACTGACAAATCCATAAATTTCAAAGGATATAGAAGTGAAAATGTATACAAGATTTCTTTAAACAATTTATCTTTATCAAATATTAAAAGCCTTGTATCCTTCAATGTTGATGACAACATTCTTTGGCATAGACGACTAGGTCATGTTGGTCCTAGTACCATAGAAAAAAACTTTAAACTTGATTTAGTTGTTGGTATGCCAAAACTCAATTTAAAATTAGATTCTGTTTGTGATGCATGTCAACTTGGAAAACACAAAAGGGAATCTTTTAAAAGAAAAAATTTTGTATCAACTTCTATGCCCCTTGAACTTCTTCACCTAGATCTATGTGGTCCCTTGAGGAACGCTAGCCAAGGAGGGAAGCTTTATGCATTTGTCATTGTGGATGATTTCTCACGTTACACGTGGACATTGTTTTTAGCCCACAAAAATGATGCCTTTGATTATTTTAAAACTTTTGTCAAATGAGTTGAGAATGAGAAAAATCTTTCAATAAAGCAGATCCGTAGTGACCACGGAACTGAATTTCAAAATGAGAGTTTTACAAATTTTTTTGAAGAGAAAGGCATCGGTCACAATTTTTCTTCTCCTAGGACTCCTCAACAAAACGGGGTCATTGAGAGGAAAAATAGGACACTTGTGGAGATTGCAAGGATTATGATATGTGAGCATTCTCTACCAAAATATTTTTGGGCTGAAGCAATGAACACTGCTTGTTACATCATTAATCGTGTATCAATAAGGCCAATTCTCAAGAAAACTTCATATGAATTATGGAGAGGGAGAAAGCCTAACATTTCATATTTTCGAGCTTTCGGTTCCAAATGCTACATACATAATAACGGTAAGGACAAACTTGGCAAATTTGATGCCAAATCCGACAAATGTATTTTTATTAGATATTCTACCTCAAGTAAGGCTTTTAGAGTATTTAATAAACGTACCTTACTTGTTGAAGAATCTATGCATGTTGTATTTGATAAATCTATGTCTGTAGTTTCTCGTACTACTATGGATCTGTTGAGGAAACTCCACTTTCGAAGGATTGGACGCTTCACAAATATCATCCTATGGATCTTATCATTGGAAGTCCTTCGAAGGGAGTAACCACTCGATCTTCTCTTAATAATATTTGCAATCATCTTGCTTTTGTTTCGCATGTTGAACCTAAGTGTATTGATGATTCTTTATTAGATGATTCTTGGATTATTGCTATGCAAGATGAGTTGAATGAGTTTAAGCGTAATGATGTTTGGAATCTTGTTTCTAGGCCGCATGATAGATCTATTATTGGTTCTAAATGGGTCTTTAGGAATAAACTTGACGAGCATGGTACTATCACTAGAAATAAAGCTAGACTTGTAGCTAAAGGATATAGTCAAGAAGAAGGCATAGATTATGATGAAACTTATGCGCCTGTTGCTAGAATAGAATCTATTCGCATGCTACTTTCTTTTGCTTGCTCTAGAAATTTCAGTTATTTCAAATGGATGTCAAAAGTGCATTTCTTAATGGTGAATTAAAAGAGGAAGTGTACATTGAACAACCTGATGGATTTGTTGATGCATTATTGTCTGATCATGTGTATAGACTAAACAAAGCCTTGTATGGTTTGAAACAAGCTCCTCGTGCTTGGTATGAAAAATTATCAACTTTCCTTCTTTAAAATGATTTTTTAAGAGGAAGGATTGATATTACGTTGTTTACCAAACATACTAAAGATGACTTATTGATTGTGCAAATTTATGTTGATGACATAATATTTGGTTCTACTAACGAAACTCTTTGTCAAGATTTCTCCAAGCTTATGCAGGAACACTTTGAGATGAGCATGATGGCGGAACTTAACTATTTCCTCGGATTGCAAATCAAACAGTGCAAGGATGGGTTCTTTGTGAACCAAAGCAAATACATCAAGGAGATTCTAAAGAAGTTTGGGATAGAGAACACAAAATCATCATCCACACCGATGAGCACAGCAATCAGACTCGACAAGGATGAAAATGGTAAATCTGTAGATCAATCTTCCTTTCGTAGTATGATTGGCTCCTTACTTTATGCTACTGCTAGTAGACCGGACATTATGTTTAGTGTTTTCTTGTGTACACGATTTCAATCATGTCCAAAGGAATCACATTTGTTCGCCTTAAAACGCATTTTCAAATATCTTTCAAATACTCCAAATCTCGGCTTGTGGTATTCGAAAAATTCTTTCTTTGATTTAAAAGCTTACTGTGATGCCGACTTTGGTGGATATAAGGTGGACAGAAAAAGCACTAGTGGAACTTGTTTATTTTTAGGAAACTGTTTAGTTTCTTGATTTCGAAAAAGCAAAATTGTGTTGCGTTATCAACAACCGAAGCCGAATATATGGCTGCTGGTAGTTGTTGTGCGCAAATTCTTTGGATGAAGCATCAATTGCTCGATTATGGCGTCTCTTTTTCAAAAATCCCTATTTTTTGTGATAACACTAGAGCCATATGTCTTACAAAGAATCCGATTCAACATTCTCACACAAAACATATTGACATTCGTCATCATTTTATTCGTGACCACATCGAACGAAATGAAGTTGAACTTCAATATGTTGACACGTCAAATCAAATTGCTGATATTTTTACAAAACCACTAGATAAAAATACTTTTATTCGTTTGCGTGGTGAACTTGGCATGATTGAGTTGTAATCACTTGTGGACATAAATAAATTTAATGTCATATTAAGGGGGAGCTTAATATAAAATTCAAGCAACTTAATTTTGGATAATACAAATTAATTGTATTTATTCAAAGTTATAAAGCTCACATTTTATGTGAAATTTATGTGTTGCATTTTAGAAATTATATTCAATTATCATGTTTTGCATTTACTTTTCCAGTATTTTTGATTATCACAAAAAGGGGAAGAATTAGTTTGGTTAAATACTTTAACTAAGGGGGAGAGTTAGTATGGTTAAATGCATGAAGAATAAAACTGGTTATTTGATAAAAAAAACTCTTCTTAACTAATTGTTTAAATTAGGGGGAGTTTTATTCATGCAATTATATTTTACAAATTTAAACTTTTTATTTAATATTGTACATTTATTTCTCCTATTTAACCAAGTTTTGTTATCATCAAAAAGGGGGAGATTGTTACGCCTTAAACGCATACAAATCTCGTGTTATGAGATTAATGTTTTTAATGCATTAACAAGTCTCATAATATTATGTTTTGATGATTACAAAACTCGATTAATTATTACTAACTATTTAAAGTGAGATTTTACAGATTAGATTTATTGATGATTAAATTCTTGGAAGCTATTTTGAAGCTATACATGTATTTATAAAGTCTTGTATTGCTCATTGAATGGATGAAACATTGTTAAAAAATATGAAGAAAAAAACAAGAAGAAGCCAAAGTAAGGAGCAGCAACTTCCGAAAATTACTGGGAATTTTCTATGCATTGAAATCAGATCTTCACCAGTCATAAGCGTGATGAGGAAGTTTTACATGTGCTGTCCAAATTTGAGAGCAATCCAACGGCTAGATATGAAGTTATGATTTTTCCACAAAATTTGTGCAGTACCTATTTCTACAGAACTTGAAGTGAAGGATAAAGAATCAACTTCTGAAAATTATTGGACGTGCTTGAGACATCCAAATTACATCTCCACAAATCAAAATCAATATCAGGATGTTTTAAAACTTATATCAAAATTTCATATCAATCCAACGGCTAGATATGGAGTTATGATTTTTCCACAAAGGTTGCACAGTACCTATATCTGCAGAACATGAAGCAAATGATGAAGATTCAACTTCAGAAATTAACTGGGATTGTTTGACACATCCAAATAAAATCTCTACCTATCAGATTCAAATTTAGGATGTTTTAGAACCTCTGTCCAAAATTCAGATCAATCCAACGGATGGATATGGAGATATGAATTTTTCATATTTGTTGCACAGAACAAGTTCGAAAACTTGATGAAGTGACTTTCGAAAATTACTGGAAATGTTTGACTCATTAAAATCCAATCTTCAACATTCAGAATGAAGATCCAGATGTTTTACAGCTTCAGTTCAAATTTCAGATCAATCCAACGGTTAGATTGGAAGATATGATTTTTCCACAAAATCTGCTCAGTGTGCTGGGAAAAAGTAGGCAGTGGCGCCGAACACTTTTTGTCACTCCTTGACTTCTTAACACACGCTCCAAGTACTCAAATCAGATTCAAATCTTTGCCAACTATAAATAGAGGCCATCCAAGTTCATTTGGAGATATCCCAACTCATTTCTTCTCTCCTTTGCAAGCAATTTCTTACTATCAAAGTGTTTGTGTGATATATTTGAGAGTGTTTGTAAAAATAGTTTGTGAGTTGGTTGTGCTATTTTTGTAAACACTTGAGTGTGAAGTCAAGTGTGTTGTGCTATCGTTGTAAGCACTTGAGTGTGAAACCAAGTGTTTGTGTTGAGGCTATCCTTGGAGCCCTTAAGGCCAAGAGTATCGAGTTGTATCGGCGCGGTGATCGTGTCAAGTTTTACGGCTATCCTTGGAGCCATCAAGGCCAAGAAGTTGAAGTGCTAGTGAATCCTTGGTTAATCGATCTTAACCAAGAAGGAGAGATGTAGACGATTTATCGTCGAACTTCCATAAACATATCCTATCTCATTTATCGCTTTATTTCTTTTACGCATTTATTTACCGCATTTATTTTTGATTGCTTTAAGTCTTCCGCTTGCGTATTTGCATAATCGCTTTAAATTGCAAAAGTTGCCAATAGAACCTAAATCTCCCCTCCCCCCCCCCCCATTAGGTTCTAACAAAATGCAAACACATAAATGAAATATAATAAGCATGCATATCCGCTGGCATTCTCAGTCCATACTTACGTACCTTACTACAGGCAGTCCTAGCAGTCCCACTCTATGTTCCAAGCTTATCATCAACTCTACAATGAAAAATACCCATACATCATTCATTAAGATTTAAAAGCCTTAAATAAGCTATTGCATACTCCTAAATAATTTAAGGAGACCATAGATATACCTGCGTCCGTCGTCAGCCCGCTGATGGCGACTATCCCGCAACTAGGGGCACACCCCTGCCGCAGCTCCACAGCCTCGAGCACGGCTATACTACACGAGCACTGCTCCGTTATTATGTCAAACACTATCTGACTATGCTAAAATATATTTCCTACCCCGACTCTAAAATAAGAGTACCCAAGGCCCTAAAATAGAGCCACGCGGGCGAAGGAGAGGAAATTGGTGCGGCTAACAAATGAGCCTCTCGGCCCCTTTATATAGGCGAGGGTTCGGACAGTCCGAACCTCACTTAGGACCGTTCGATCCTTGCATGTGTGACAAGTGTCCCTACCAGCACTTCGGACCGCCTGATCCTGCACTTCGGATCGTTCGAAGTCACCTCCGTGATGTCACTGATGACATATTATAATGGGACAACTGGATGCACAAGAATGGATCGTCCGATCGGACTTTGGATCGTCCGAACTCCTCGGGGCCTCCGATCCTTGGCTCCGTTTATGTTCGGATCCTCCGAACTCAGTTTGGGTCGTCCGATCCTCCCGAACCTTTCCCACCATTTTTTAGTGTCTTGGATTCATTTTCGGACTCCGTTAATCCCTTTGGAATTTTCTTAATCATGTTTTACTTAATATAAACATGATTGTACGATTAATTACTCATTAATCATTAGTTTTGGATAGGGCTACTACATGACAAATATATCTGCAGGGAGTTTAGACCTTGTAGAATAAAAAATGTGACAAAACAAAAATCCAGATAAGATTAAGCATCATCTAAAAAAATTCAAACAGAAATCAAACCTCATTAGCGTTGGGTCATTTGTTGTTGCTGATCTCCAAATTCAGTCCAAAGAATCCAAATGAATGTAATTACAGTCTTGCATGCCACCATATATAGGATACCTACAAACATGATGCATTTAAATCATCAATGCTTAAGAATTTTGACAAATGCAGAAAATAAGCAATGATGAAATCATAACATTTGAAGCACTTGCCAGTTAAGGAACTTCACGATTATGAACCTATGCTAGCAATACCAGAATGCTCCATTTGTGATCCCCCCCCCCCCCCCCACCACGGGAAATTCCTTGATCTGAGACATATTATAATGAGATTTACTATATAAAGTGGCTAAAATTTGAAAGTTTTGTCACTGGGCAACCATATTAATCTTTGCTGCAGACGACCAATTTTAGCACATACGACTGGGATGAAATATTAGAAAACCCGCAAGATACCCTTCATGTGATCCGGCAAAAAACATAAAAGCTTTCAAGAACAACAGGAATGAAAGTGTGGAGAAACAGTAACAAATTTGTCCAAATAAGCACAAGATAAATAAACCAGACAAGAGATAAATTCACCTCTATCTTCTTTGCATGAACTCTTCAACCTTGCAAGCTGCAACAGAAAATTGCATCAAGAAATTAATATAATCATACAAAAAATAATGTCAAAATCACTGGATGATCATATATCCATAGTCTTATAGATGGCCGAGTTTATTTTGCAAATGTTCTTCTATAAGCTTTACACCAAATTAATCCAATTATCTGGTTTGCAATATGTTCTCTTGTTCCGAAATAAGACACCAAAGAACTCAAAAATCAAGCAATTCTTTTCCAAAGGGAATAAGAATTTATCTTGAACAAACTTCATTAAATAAATCGTGAAACAAATCTTTCGACACAAAATCGAAGTCCTTTTGCTTCATAAGAAATCTTTATTTTTTTGTAATGCATCAATATTCAAAATACAAAATGGCTCGTCCAAAAATATATCGATCCAAGTTTCTTAAAAACATATGAAAAATAAATTGCATTTATATCGTATTAAATTAAACAAAATGAAATGAAACTGATGAGACCTAGAAATAAACTTCAGATTGAATGAAACCTCCATTTCTCCCCCAATCTCCGACCATCGAGAATCGGAGAGTCCCGTCGCAACGTTCTATTTGAATCAGTGGAACTCGGCCGAAATCTCTGGCGAAAACAAACTGAACAAAGCCAACATTTCGATCCAAAATAGTAGCTCAAAAGTTCAAATTTCGGGAAATCACGTAACTAGAATTCCAAACCATACACATTCTATAAATATTAGCATAAATCCCTCGTCAATAACTCAAATTACGAGATCTTGGTGTCATTCCGAAATAAATGCAATGATGTAAAAGTTTTATGCACACCATGTCTCCAAATTCTCAATCAATATTACCCAAAATTCACAACAACACACTGCCTGGACATGTACTAGAGAAACTTAACTACACAGGAACAATTTTAGAAAAAATATCATATCTCGCTCAATTTAAATCAAAATTGGGCGATTCCAAAGACATTTTACTGCAAACTTAAATGATTATAAATTTTATTTGAAAATTATTTCCTAATTATTAGAGTATAATTCCCAGATTTTCAAAATACAGTTAGCATGTTCATGACCACAAACACTGAACACGATTTTGACATGTCTCAGTAGAAAATTTGTATCTAATCCATATATTAACGAAATTAGGTCATTCCACTGTCAAATTGAAGCCAATACAAAGCTTTAAATTTTACTCTCAGACTACAAACACAATTTCCCAACATATAAAACACAAAAATTCAAAAATCAGCCATAGTATGTATTGTTACACACCAAACCATGCTGTTATAACACACTTCAGCTTATATTTCGAACTAGCTGTATAAATGAAAAGAAAAAAGTCCCAAATATGCTCTCACATAGGGTTTGAATAAAAACTATATCCACAGCCCAAAACCTACTAAATCGACCAATACTTGAATAAATTGTAGAAGAAACTGCGTTTACCAAAATTGCGCAAACAAGTTGTTCGAACAACACGGTTTCTTGCTGTAATTTGACGATTCAAAGCTTGAAATTAAGCTATAGACCACGAGCTACCTTTTCCCCAAGGTCCTTGCACCAGTTCCGATAGTGAACGGTCGGATTCAAGAAAGAGACAGGTTGGGCAAGGGGATGAGTGCGGGATGTGGTTTGGGGAAAACCGCTTCTTCAATTTTTGGGCAAGGAGAATACAAGGGCTACAGCGGCGCCAAGGAATCAGAAATTATTTGCAAAATAAAATTTCAAATCGCGATGGGGTTGTGGTTGTTGGGGAATGAAATAGAAGAAGAAACTCAAAGGGAACGTCGCATGTTTTTATTCATTTTAATTTTAATTTAATTAATTTTTTCTTATTTTATATTCAGTTTATTAATTTTTTTTAATCCAAAGACAACATTTTTATTAAAACTGTTGTTTTTTTACCTTCAAAATGCACATAGACAACAGTAAAAATTGTTGTCTTTGAGCATTTTTTAATCAAAGACAACAATTTTATGATAAAATTTTTGTCTTTTATGTGTTGTTGATTTAAGATTTTCTTGTAGTGATTAATGAAAATCAAACATGAAGATAAATCAATTTGTGCCCTCAAATCAATTAAACAAAAGACCCAATTGATGTTTTTGATCTATCTTAAGACAAGTATAATCTCGCGAAAAAATAAATATAGATATAATTTTGAATTTTCACCTTTAATAGATGAACGATTAACAACAAAAATTACGAAACAATTGAAATCTATTAAAACCTTCAGATAACTCTTATCTGCCAATCTTCAACGAAGAGCAATTGACAAACGCTACAAAGTTAAAAACATTGATAAGTTTGATATGACAAAGCTAAAAGCTTCAATAAAATTCTTGAGAGAATTTCAATCAATAATTGAATAAAATCTGAAAAATATTATTAATGAAAAAAATAAAGTATTTATAGTTACAACTCAGAAAGAAAAGATAATGAAAAATATTGCAAAGATATCACAAGATATCATCTTAATATTTCCTAATAGATATAAAGTACTCAAAATAATAATTAAATATTAAAATAATATTTAAGTCTCGAAAACACACAAAATACGCCGCATTGTGTGAAAGTTAAGAACTAGCATAGATGCATAATATTCCAGAATGTTGTTACTCATGTTAAAGTGGCAATGCGCAGAGGCGCTACCAATATGAGCAGACGCGCAAAAACAAAATCCAAAGCAATGCGCAGAAGCAAGATCAAAAGGCGCATACGTGCGAATGAAAGAAACTCAAAGCGCGTAGACGCAACAACTTCCCCGCAGTTGCGTGAAACTCCAGAACTTTACATTTCTCACTTGCGTAGAGGCTTGGTTTTTCACGCATATGCGTGACATTCCAGCTTCTTGTCTCCTTCGCTTTTTGTCCATTTTTCATCACTTTGTTGATCCTTTTCCACTTCAAGAACATTAAAACATCCGTCAATTTGATCTTCAAGAACTCCAACTCCATCTTGATAATTTATCATGAAATTTTGATGTGCTTCTTTAAACCTCTTGCTCCGACCTCTCGTGATTGGTCCTTGGGGCATCGCCAATGGATCTTTAGCTTCCTTAGCCACTTGTCCAATATGCTCAACATCCATGATCACATCATCCTTTCCTTCTTGAAAAAGATGCATGAAAAGCAAACACGATTATAAACGAATCATATCCTCAATTCAATAACAAAGAGATTCAATAATGTTGTCTCTATCTTTTGAACAAGTAAGTTTGGATATCCACCTCTAGTTTACAACGAAACTAGCAACAGATAATCACGAAATAAATAATTAATCACAACGAAACCTTAAGAAAACTTGTTTTTGACAATCCACGAAGATCATCAATCGACAAACGCCACAAAGTTTATGAACTTTGATAAGTTTGATTTTGATAAAAATAAATCAAAGTTTTGGCAAGATTCTAGAGAGAATTTTAGGAATTGATACAAATCAATAAACTCAATAATAACTTGTATCTTCTAAACGAATTTAAAGTTTACAATATATATATATATATATATATATATATATATATATATATATATATATATAATAAGCTAGGAATCCTATAGAATTATACTATAAATCTCCTACTTGGAATATAACTCCAAAATAAAAGATAACTGCAAAAGATATCACTAGAAAGTTTCATACTATGCTTCGAACTCTCAAAAATAGAAAAATATAATAAAATATTCAAAAACACACACAACACGCCGAAGTGTGAGTAAAATCCAACCTCGCTCGAGCGGTAGAATATTGCGCTCGAGCGAGAAGTATTCTGCCCGAGAAAATTAAAATGCTCGCTCGAGCGGCAGATTGTTGTGCTCGGGCGAGACACTTTTTGTTCGAAATCCAACTTCTCCCATTTCATCACTTCTTAACACTTCTATAATATCCCAATGACCTCCAAATTGATCTTCAAGCTCTTCAACTTGATTGCCATGTTATCCAAATCCATCTAATCTCAATTGTAAATCTCGAAACAATTCTTGACACAATATGAATCTTTGAGTGCCTCCTAAATTCATACCAGACTCCCCTTTTTAAAAATATTTTTCCTCAAATCTTGCTCGTTACTTACATTAAACAACAAAAAATTAATAACACTACAAATTTTATTGTCAATACACTTACCTCGTATTTTCTCCTTGTAAGAAGCTCTATCATCCAACTCAAGCAACTTCTCATTGTCACTTAGTGTACCTTGCAAATTCATCACAAGATCAAAGAACACAAAATTCTTCATGCTAAACACCTCATAACCGTTAAAACTCATAAACATTATTAAAATTCCATTAATCAATACAAAAACTAAATTTCTCCCCTTCTTAGATGTAAGACCCGAAAATATTAAAATATTAATTATGGGATGTGAGAATTAAATTCCATATTTTGGGCAAATATTAATTGAGAAGTTATGGAAATTATAGATTTAATTTCCGAGCCAAAAATATTTAATTTGAGAATTTACGAATTTTGAGATTTAAATTCCGGGAATTCTTAAATTAAAATATTAAATATTTGATTTGAATATTTATGGAATTTAAAATTAAATTCCAAGGTTCGAGAATGAATATGATTTAATTCGAAGGTGAAACCCGATCAGAGATTGATTTGAAAATATCGAAGGTGCAAGGGCTAAAGTGCAAAAGGCCGGGATTAGTGATCTAATCCAAAATTATTTAATTTTAATCTGATTATATGTAATTTGAGAATATTTAGAGTTTCGATTTAAATTCTAATATTCTTAAATTATTTAGTATTGAAATTGAATTAACAAGAGGGCCGAATACTGAATTGCAATTTATGAAGTTTCAGGAACTAAATTGCAATTTATGCAATACATATCTGAATTTGAATTAAATTATCAGCATGTGCACGTGTATAACTCCTCTTTTCTTCAGAATGGTAAGAGCAGAAGTCAAACCCTTCTATTTCTTTTGATTTTCGAGTTTTTAAACGTCGATAACTTTTGATCCGGCGATCCGTTTTCAACTCCGAAAGTAGCGCTGCGATCTTCTAGAGAAGGGATTTGATTTGATGTAAGTTTTTCTACTGTTCCAACATGTTTTGAAAGCTTTATGTTGGCAGAAATCAGAATTGAGTATGAATATTTGTTCTTGAACATTTATACGTTGTATATTCGAAACCGAATCGACGAACGGCTATCGTTTGTGTTAGTTATGATTTTCAGCATGTTTTATGACTTGTATAGCCTAAGATTATGCTGATTTCGATGATTTATAATTGAGATTAATTGATCAGAAGTTGATGATGAAGTTAGAATGGTTTCGATATGTCGTTGGTTACCGATTTTCAGTCTCTACGCCGTCGATTAATGTTTTGAAGTCGTTTTGATAGCCTATGACTGAGATGAGATGTTATGTGAGATGCTGCTGATGTTTTAGCACTTTTATTCTTCCATTTCAGATTTGTTTTGAAGGGTAAAAAATCAAGAACGTTGAATTCGAACCGAAGAAGAAGAAGTGAGGTTTGACATGATGTTGATTGAAGATATATTGATGATTTTGACTCGATTCTAAAATGATTGAAAAGAATGAAGTTTGATATTAATGTTTTGATGCTATGTTTCAGATTTGAAGCGTTCAAAATCAAAGAAATAAGAAGGTATAATGACGACATCGCGAGTTAGGGATTTGAAACTCGAGAATGACATTTCTTGAGTTGTCCCGCCAAAATCACATACTTGTTTATGTTTCGATTTCATTTTGATGTTGTCGATCCATCTCAGGTAGTGGATCTTTGAGTTTGAGTTGATATGATTATGATACGATGATGATATGAATTGATTCTATGCCAAGATCTGAGGCGATCTTATTTTCAAGTCTGAGACGTCTTCGATAGATGGATATCCATGTCAAGATCGGTTACGAATCTTGATGGTAACGACGATATAGGAATCAATTCTTAATCGAGATATGCGTTATTTACTCTATTGTTGAGTCATTTACGATTAGAGTTGATATGATTTATTTAACGCATTTACATGTCGATTATATTGAGAATGTTTTCTCACCGGAGTTTATCCGGCTGTTGCTTTGTTTTGTATGTGTGCATTGCAATAGATGGGGCAGGAGCTAGTCTGAGATGACGTTGATAGCTTGGGAGCGAGACTTAGCATGTGTGGACTCGGGTTTTAGCTAAAGAATTGTAGTTAGATAGCATTGAGTTTTACATGAAACTTTGTTTTAGAAGCTCACTTTTGAGACATGGTATAGCTTGTAGTTTCATGCTTTTTATGCTATTCGTTTGATGTAATAAACGCATGATTTGTTACTTGACACTTCATACATGTATATATGCATGAGTTAGAATTTATAAACCAAGATTTGAGTTGATATTGAATTGATTTGGGATTGATTTTCATCTTTGACATCAAAATTATTTCTGCTGTTTTTCTGGGCAGAGAGGCCGCTAGATCGGTTGAATCTTACTGATCTAGCGAGGCCTGATTTTTCCAAAACAGAGAAGCTGAAAAATGTGCCCGCTAGATCGATAAGATCTTACCGATCTAGCCAAGCACTATTCACAAAAAAAAAATTGTTTGAGTATTCATTTTATATATGATTAATGAGTATTCTTTTTATATATGATTAATTGTTATTAATCATTAATTGCCCTAAGATGAGATTAGCAACCCGAGGTCCCCACAACATGTGGTATCAGATCGTAAGTTTCTTGGACTGAGATAGAAGTTGAGCGGGGTAGATTGAGTCGCATGCATTTATAGTATTGCATGATTATGCATTACGTGATTTGATGATTTGATAATTTGCATGTGAGCATGATCTACTGGTTGAAATTAAACTGCCTGATTTAATGATTTCTAAATTTTTGAATTTACTTACTGATTTGTTATAAGATTTCTCCGGGTGATGTAAGCACCCAGAAGTGAATAGAACAGTGTTCTTTGGGTGACGTAAGCACCCCAGACTGAAAAGAATTGTATGGTCAGATTGAACATAACTGTATTGCTCAGTTGAATGAAGTACCTCCGATTGAACAAAACAGTATATCAAAAAATGAATAGATGTTAGTGCAGGTAGAAGTTGGTTTGCAGATCTGAATCAGTTGTGCCAATCTTTTGAATATACAAATGTATGATGCATCAGATTGATTATATACCAACTTCGAGACCTAACAACCAGCTGATGTATTTTGACGAAGAAATGCTGAGAGAGCAGAGGTATATTGATTTGTTGGTAAGTGCTTAGAACAGAGATTTGTTAATGGTTCTTTGCCACAACAGATAAAAATGAAGAGAAACAGAAGATTATGCCAAGAAAACATGAAATGCTCATTTGAAGGTAAGCCTCATAAGATTCATTGAATTTTGAATGATGACAGAAGAAGCTCAAGATTGAGTGTTTAATTATGGCTTGAATTCGAAGATTATGTCTGAATAAATGTTGACTACTAAAACATTTTATGAAAGACATAGACAGGGCTATGAGAACTGAAGCTGAATGATGACGCAAAAGGAATGGAATTGTAGATATGTCACAAGGTGTGAGATAATCACAACTTTAACTAAAATTTCTATTCCATAGCAGATATGAAGAAAACGAAATGAAAGTAGTTCTTTAACTCTAGTGGACCGAGACATATTTATCTGTGTCTGAGTACAGAGTATGATAGAAATTATTACACTCATTGTGAAGGGAGATATCCTAGCAATCAGTGTAAAGACATTCAAGCAGATGTGCTAGAATATGTTTGAAGCAAATTAGATTCTGAGAAGATTTGAATGAAGAACATTTCCAGAAATTTACAGAGGATCAGAATGAAATTTCACCTGAGAATGAGAATTACAGGTAACAGATTTATTTTTTTTAACCTGTTTATGTTATTGGTGCAAGAGATATATGATAGCTGAAAGCTTTGTTATATCTTAAACTCTGTATCAGAAAAGAGAATTTGTGAATTGAATTGAAGAATTGAACTACTGCTTCGATTAAATGAAACTGAACATGATTTTGTTTGTATTTGAGATATCTGTGTATGTTGCATGATAGATGATGATGCAATAACCTAGTACAGATTAGCAGAAGATTTTCAACTTTAGTTTAAGTTATGTACTGGAATTCAATAGTGAATTGATGAATTTATGAATTGAATACTACTTTTGAGGTTTATAGAATAGATGATGATATGAAAATTAGTTACAGATGAGTCTTTTATTTAATTATGTTGAAGTTACTACATCATAAAATCATGATTTTTGAAATTCTTGATATCGATTCTGAGGTTTTGATATTCAACCTCAATCGATTTTGATGGACTCTTTTTTTTTGTTAGAGTCTGACTTGATTTACTTGTCTTGAGTTGAGATGCTAGTGAGTTGTTTTCACTTAGCAGATTGTCATTCAGAATATTGTTCTTTGGATGACCTAACTTGAGTGAGTTTCCCTGATTATGAATTTCAAGAGTGATTGATTGTTTGATATATACATTCAGTATATTCTGATATCATTGGCTCGTAACTGATAGAATTTCCAAATTCAAATTATCGGCAAAATTTTGGGTTGATGATATGAATTGCTGAGAATTGGTAAATAGAATGAAGAGACGAGATGAATGCTTGATTGATTGATCTTTCATTGATGTGCTTAAGTATCGAGATAAATGCTAAACAGTCAGAATTGCTGTAATATAAACTAAGTGAAAATTTATTTGGAAGGATTAAAGCACATTGAGATGAGATCAAGCGATTAGAATTCAATTGAGAAATAGAAATAAATAATGAGATCGGCATTCAATCAATTGATTTCAGAGTTCTGTGTCTTCTGGTTTGAATATTCAGACGAATATATAAACCATCAGAATGATTTTCAATTAGAAATAAGCCAAAGTTTGTTGAGAAGATGAAAGAAACACATAAAGAAAATCAAATCAGTTAGAATTCAGAGAAGAATGCCAGATTGAGATATGAATTGAAGCCTTAGATCAGAGTGGATGAATTTTTTTTGTGATTGATTATCTGATTGTGCTTGATGTTTCCGAAAAGAAATATCAGATTTTGAAAGAAATGCACAACAATGAATTCAATATTCATCCAATAATTATTTTATCAGAAGATAAAGCGAACAAATGTAACTGAATTAGTACGTTTTAGAAGCTAAACGTATAGAAAGAATTTTTGATGAAGTTGAAAATCATTGACTAGATTGGTTCAATGACAGTTTAGAAACTTCAGAATTAGAATGAAGTCATGATTTGATAGAATATTTTGAGAAACTATCAAGATGAAGCAGTATGCTTGATGTAAATTGTGGTAGTGATGATTGAATTGAGTTGAATTACTGAATACTATATTATGACTTATGATCAGCTTGATTTACATTATTGCATAAGATGATATGACTGAGGATCAAATCACTTATTTGTGATCAGAATTGTTGTGAGATTACATAGTAAGCCAAGGATTATTGTTTCATATTGAGACAGTAGGTTTACTATTGAATTATGATTCAAAGTATCTACAACTTTGAGTACTTTTTGATGAGAGAGTACAATATATTATCCTTGAATTGAAGAAGAGTCAGGGCAGATGAATCGGATTTCAAGAATAAACTATATCGAACATGATATAGATTATCAAAAGCTCTAAGTACTTTGGAATCTGTGAATACAACATATTCTTCTCGGATTAATGGATAATCCGAATTGACTAATTAGATTTTTCAGAATACGCTGTATGAGATGTGAATAACAACTATCTATTCAGATCTGTTAAGAAGTAATGATATGATGAAATTACAGGAATGATTGAAATCTATAGTCAAGATAGAGACTTTAGATTTTTTTTGATAGATTGTGGCATCGATTGATCAATGTTCTGAGTGTTTGGTTATATGTGATTGCATTATATCATTCTCTGATCGATGGATTATCTGATCAGTTGATTTTCTAGATGTTGAGGATATACTCAGAACTTTAATACCTGATTCGGTATTAATTGATTTGATGTATTGCCACTTGATTATGATGATTCCGATAAAATCTGTCCAATTGATATTGAGATAATGCTTTGATGATACGATGAGACGGAAATCAGATTTCTTTGTGTTGAAATGATATTGCAGAAGTATCCGATATCAAATGTGATTTAAGATACACAAAGATTACGAATATGAATCTGTATGAAATGAGAACAGAGAAGAAGAAACAGAGTTAGCAATTGAATAATAGATATAACTTTTAACAGCTGAAACTGATTAGTTAAGCAAAAAAGTTATTCTTGAAATATCATTCGATTCAGAATAGAGAAAGAGCAGTGTTTGATATACAGATTCCGAATATGAATGGTAGATACAGATCTTGAAGCGATGCACAGAATGCCAATGTATATTTGATATATGTTCTATGTAGAGTATAGAATGATATAGAGAAAGAAACAAGTCGTCACTGAAGCTGAATTTCATTGACTGAGATGTTAGACAGAATTGATGATTTTCGTGAAAGATTTATTCTTTTCAGCTTAATATGATGGATCTGATTTTTTTCACGTATCTAAGTGAAGGAAGTAGCAGTAGATTCTTCCTACTTGCTTTAATTAGATGAAATAGATACTGAAAAGATTCTAAGTTAAGTCGAATATTCGACAGATCCTTGATTGAGAAAAGAAACAATTCAGAGAGAATTATTTTCAATTAATTAAAGGACAAGAGAATAGAAGCAGATTAGAAGAAATAATATGATAAGAGATGAAGAGATGAGAGACGAAGTTCAGAGTTATATGATTGAAGTGAGAATCACTTCAGATGATTATTCAGTCTATCACACTTGATATTTCGATTGGATACGATTTCGAGGACGAAATCATTCCTTAGAGGGGAGGAATTGTAAGGCCCGAAAATATTAAATTATTAATTATGGAATGTGAGAATTAAATTCCATATTTTGGGCAAATATTAATTGAGAAATTATGGAAATTATAGATTTAATTTCCGAGCCAAAAATATTTAATTTGAGAATTTATGGATTTTGAGATTTAAATTCCGGGAATTCATAAATTAAAAGATTAAATATTCGATTTGAATATTTATGGAATTTAAGATTAAATTCCAAGGTTCGAGAATTAATATGATTTAATTCGAAGGTGAAACCCAATCAGAGATTTATTTGAAAATATCGAAGGTGCAAGGGCTAAAGTGCAAAAGGCCGGGATTAGTGATTTAATCCGAAATTATTTAATTTTAATTCGAGCATATGTAATTTGAGAATATTTAAAGTTTCGATTATAATTCTAATATTTTTAAATTATTTAGGATTGAAATTGAATTAACAAGAGGGCCGAGGACTGAATTACAATTTATGAAGTTTCAGGGACTAAATTGCAATTTATGCAATACATATCTGAATTTGAATTATATTATCAGCATGTGCACGTGTATAACTCCTCTTTTATTCAGAATGGTGAGAGCAGAAGTCGAATCCTTCTATTTCTTTTGATTTCCGAGTTTTTAAACGTCGATAACTTTTGATCTGGCGATCCGTTTTCAACTCCAAAAGTAGCGCTGCGATCTTCTAGATAAGGGCTTTGATTTGATGTAAGTTTTTCTACTGTTCCAACATGTTTTTAAAGTTGTATGTTGGCAGAAATCAGAATTGAGTATGAATATTTGTTCTTGAACATTTCTACGTTGTATATTCGAAACCGAATCGACAAACGGCTATCGTTTGTGTTAGTTATGATTTTCAGCATGTTTTATGACTTGTATAGCCTATGATTATGCTGATTTCGATGATTTATAATTGAGATGAATTTATCAGAAGTTGATGATGAAGTTAGAATGGTTTCGATATGTCGTTGGTTACCGATTCTTAGTCGCTACGCCGTCGATTAATGTTTTGAAGCCGTTTTGATAGCCTATGACTGAGATGAGATGTTATGTGAGATGTTGCTGATGTTGTATCACTTTTATTCTTCCATTTCAGATTTGTTTTGAAGGCTAACAAATCAAGAACGTTGAATTCGAACCGAAGAATAAATAGTGAGGTTTGACATGATGTTGATTGAAGATATATTGATGATTTTAACTCGATTCTGAAATGATTGAAAAGAATGAAGTTTGATATGAATGTTTTGATGCTATGTTTCAGATTTGAAGCGTTCAAAACCAAAGAAATACGAAGGTATAATGACGACATCGCGAGTCAGGGATTTGAAACTCGAGAATGACGTTTCTTGAGTTGTCCCGCCAAAATCACATACTTGTTTATGTTTCGATTTGATTTTGATGTTGTCGATCCATCTCAGGTAGTGGATCTTTGATTTTGAGTCGATATGATTATGATACGATGATGATATGAATTGATTCTATGCCAAGATCTGAGGCGATCTTATTTTCAAGTCTGTGACGACTTTGATAGATGGATATCCATGTCAAGATCGGTTACGAATCTTGATGGCAACGACGATATCGGAATCAATTCTTAATCGAGATATGTGTTATTTACTCTATTGTTGAGTCGTTTACGATTAGGGTTGATATGATTTATTTAATTAACACCAACACAAAATTCATAGATAAGTACAACTATTGTGCTCTAGGAATAAGAACCAATTTATTCAAATGATACAATTGTGCTTCAAGAATTATTTTGCTAAATGCAATATGGCTCTCACAACTCAAAACAATGTACCTCTTCATATGTAACCAAAACAAATATTCATGAAAACTATCCATTGTTTTATAATCTCCCAAACAACACATCAACTTTATACTAAATTTTCCACAATAATTAACTTATTCAATGACGAAGATGGAATGAAAATTCTATTCTTCTTAAACAAACACTTATTGCTCACATAGAATTTTTCATGAGTGTCATACAAACATAACTCAAACACATATTTCAAATCATTATCCAATGCATTCAACTTATTAACATGCTCATGACCCAAAAACTTTATATCCAACATGAGTAACACAAATATATAATGTTCAACATGATCATTCAAATCTTTTCTATATACTAAGATATAATCAAAGTATACCACAATAAATTTACTCATAGATGCATGCAACACATGATCCATCAATCCCATGAAAGTAGTACGCGCATTAGCTAGCCCAAAAATCATCACTAACCACTCAAGCAAATAAAACTTTCAACCGATACTATTCATGCGCAATTCACCATAACTCCAACCACTCAATTTTTGAACATGACAAGATTCAAACAACTTAATATCAAGATTTGAATTCAAAACATAGCTCATAGATAGCTCATTTTCAAACCTATCATTAAAATAATTAAATCCAAACAAATTATAAATAAGGTCATACCTTTGAATGTTGGTATTGAATTTGTACCTTTGATTGGAATTTACATCATACCTCACAAATGGAACAACCTTCAAATCTCCAACCTCACCTTCACATGGATCCAACATGTTAATCCTTTTAGTATTGTATTTCTTTTTCTTCTTCATCAACACATCTCCAAAATCCTGCAAAGAAGAACAAAAAATGCTCGGGATTGAACCGGCTATATCATCACAATGAGATAAAATCTCTTTGTGCAAAATTACTTTTGGGATTTTATTTAATTGCACAAAAATTTCAACCTCACAATTTTGGACCATAATATTTTCTTTTTTTATTGGTCTCTTTCCTCTCTTTTCTTTTTTCTCTTTTTTTCTCTCAAAGGCTATCTCACTCTTTTGAACTCTCTTTCTTTCGGCCTCTAATTTTTTTTCTTTTTCCATGGTTATCTCACTTTTTTCTTCACTCTTTTTTGCAGTCATATCACTCAATTTTTCAAATTCCAATTGAGCCTCTAGAACATCTTTTGAAATCGATTGAATAACAATATTATACGACTCAATCAACAAATTACTAATCCCACTATGAACATCAATAGGACTCTCATATACCACAAGAATATTAGATGACTCTTCAACACATACAAACTCACCTACCACTTCACATTCTCCAACACCAACATCATCAATCAATGAAGTTTCATCCTCAATTTTCTCAACTTCTTATTTTAATTCATCATCAACCACAACATTAGATTCAACATCTACTTGAGAATCAACCACTTTCATCATAAACTCCTTTAAACATTGACTCATATCATGTTCATCTTTTCAATGACACCATAAGCATTTAATATCACAAGTAGTAGAATTTGAAAGTTTAGATATACCTTGATATTCACGCTTTGGAACTCCACTTTTTCTCTCATAGTGATTAGGAGCAAAACGTTTCCTCATAGCTCTTTTCATCTCATCCCATGTAGAAATAGGACTCATTCCACGTCTTTTCCTATTCACCACCACTCTATCCCACCAAGTGCAAGCATAGTCGGTAAACTTTTGTAAGACAAGTTTAACCTTCTTAGCTTCAGAAAAATCACGACCTTCAAATATATTCTCTACTCTTTTCTCCCAATTCAAATACGATTCCGAATCCATATCTCCATGGAACGACGGAATTTTATTTTTCTTAATCCTATTCAAATATTTTTCTCCACAACAACCATCATCATCTCTATACACATCACTATACTCATCGATTTTTCTCTCTCCCCTACTCCCATAATTTCTCCTTTCTCTCCCCCAATCCTCACTACTACATTCATCTTTTTTTTTATTACTACCACACCCATAAAATCTCCTTTTACTATCCATATACTCATCATCTTCACCAACAAAATAATTTTTATGGGACATCGTACCTGCAAGAAAAAGGTTAGTAATAAAAATTTACCTCACACAAATTCTCACTAGTCACTCCAAAGAAAATCAATCAAGCACCCTTTTTTTCACTCAAATATATGGAATATCTTATGCTTTGTGGTTTTGTGTGTATCAAAATCACAAGTTCAAAACTTGTAAACACCTGCCAATCGACTCACGTAGACTGCATATGATATGAATCTAGGAGGTTTTCGAAGTTTCATATTGTTCCTAAAAGTGTCTCTTAATTTTCCATCGAGAATTGAAGGGTTTGGAATTCATGGGAATCAAGTTGGAGAGCATGGGAGCCAAGTTGAAATGCATGGATCTCGAATTGGAGGACTGAAATTATTTGGAAACTTTAGAGACGTCCAAATCCAATCTTCACTGTCCAAAATGTCTATTAGGATGTTATGAAGCTACGGTAAAAATTTTAGATTGATCCAACTACTAGAACTCGAGATATGATTTTTACAAAGAATACGCTCAGTTTGGAACCCCTCGGCACGGACCTAGGCACGGGGTCCGAGCACCTGAAGCTCGTCATCGTCAATTTTAAGCTCGAATCGACGTGGGCACAAGGACCTTGATCCGGACCACCTTCCAGGGTCTGTGCACACACACAATGCGGAGTGTTTGAGTGTGTTTTGGTAGATTTTATTATTTTGGTGATATTATTCCAATTTTGAGTCTTTTAAGCATACTAGTAACTTCTAGGAGATATCATTGATATCTTTAGATATATTTTGTATTATTTTGCTTTATTTTTTATTATTTTGTAGTTGTATTATAAATACAACAAATACATTCATTATTGAATAATTAATAATTCAGATTCAGTTTATACACAAATTATTGAAATTCTCTTAAGAATTTTATTCAAAGCTTTGCTTTGTCTTTGCAAATCAAACTTTCTTGGTTTAATTACTTGAAAGCGTTTTTCGATTGATTTCTCACTGAATATTGTCAGATACAAGTTATCTGAAGGTTTTCTTTGGTTTCAATTGTCGTGATTTCTGTTGTTAATCGTACCGTCGATTAAAGGTGGAAATCCAAAAATCCTATCAATTTTACTTGTTTCAAAGATTGGGCAAAACTTTGGATCTTTTGTTTATTGATTAGAGGGTGCGATTCAAATTGTAGTCGTGTTTGCTAATCTTACACATCAAGATTCATATCATTTGGTATAAAAGTCAAGGTTTTGAATCAAGTAAGTATCTATCTTCATCTATCTCTGTTCTTCGTGTTCTTCATGTTTTTCGTTCTTCATCTGAGTCTATTCTTTTCCGAATTTCAAAGCCGTTTCTTTCAAACTTGTTATCCAAGTCTCGTGTCTTGTGCTACAAGTTATAAATTCAAAAACAAATTGGTCAAAAAAAATAGTGGGACCGAAAATCTGAAAAAAAAAAAAAAGTGAAGTAAAGTTGCTTGTGGCCAATTCCTTTGTCTTTGTTCATTCTTGGGTGTGAGTCAAAGTCAATTTGTCCATAAAATTTCTTGCTTGTTTTCGTCAATCTTTGTGGGTCAATTTTCAAGCGTCTATAAGTTTTTAAACTTGAAGGTTTGAATTTTATTCTACAAAGCAAAGCCTTTCCATAAATTTGAGTGAAAAAAAGAAGTGATTGAGTGATTCATTTGGAGTGAACTGTGAGAATTTTTGTGAGGAAATTTATTATTAACAATTTTCTTACAGGTACGATGTCTCATATAAAATTTGATAAAGGAGTAGGGGATGGTTCGAACCTAGATTTTTCTAAGGTTCAAATGGAAGAGTTGACCGAGCTGATGCGAAAGGTGGTTAAGGATGTGTTTAATCCAATACATAAGAAAATGAGTAAGTTGGAGGATGCTTATGGCGTTGATAGAGATGAAGAAAGTTATAGTATGAGCGATTACAGGAGTAGGAGAGAAAGAAAAATCGATGGGTTTAGAGATGTTTATAGACATGATGAGTCGTCCACATGGAGGTCGAATCTAGAAGAAGTGGTCGTGTCTAAGCTCATGAGAAAGTCAATGCGTGAAAATCCGAAGCAAGAATATCAAAGTATATCTAAACTTTCAAATCCTCGTACTTGTGATATTGTGTGTATATGGTGTTGTGCAATTGGGCATGATATTAGCCATTGTCCTAATGAGGTGGTGAAGGTGGTGGTGTCTAAAGTAGTTGATGAATCCAATGTTGAAGTTGATGATGAATTAAAAGTTAAAGTTGAAGAAGTTGAGAAAATTGAGGTTGATGTTACTCCAATTATTATTGATGATGTTAGTATTGAAATATGTGCGGTGGAGGGTGAATCATTGTTTGATGATAATTATTCTATTGTGCATGTTGTGGAGAGTAGTCTTGTTAATGTTGGTGTCACTATTGAATCTAGTAATGAGTTATTGGATTCATGTATTGTTTCCTGTTCATTGGTCCCAAAAGAAATTTTTGATGATCAATTGTGAATTGAAAATTTAAGTGATATGGCTGAAAAAAAAGTGATAAAAAAAAGTGAAATAACCATGGAAAAAGAAAAAGAAAAAGAAATAATTGAGGTTGAAAGAACGAGTGTTCAAAAGAGTTAGATGGCCTTTGAGGTAAAAAAAAGAGGGGAAAAAAGAGTGGAAAGAGACCAAAAAAGAAAATATTATGGTCCAAAATAATAAAGTTGAAATTTTTGTGAAGTTGAATAAAATCCCAAAAGTACTTATGTACAAAGAGGTTTTATCTCATTGTTATGATATAGCCGGTTCAATCCCGAGCATTGTTTGTTCTTCATTGCAGGATATGGGAGATACATCGAAGAGAAGGCAAAGGAGTTCTAATGTTAAATTGAAGCACATGTTGGACCAATGTAGAGTTCATCACACACCAGGTAAGAGGCAAGATTTGAGGACAAATCTTTTTGAAGAAGAGGAGTCTGATATGAATCTAAGAGGTTCTCGAAGTTTCATATTGTTCCCAAAAGTGTCTCTTAATTTTTCATCGAGAATTGAAGGGTTTGGAATTCATGGGAATCAAGTTGGAGAGCATGGGAGCCAAGTTGGAATGCATAGATCTCGAGTTGGATGACTGAAATTATTTGGAAACTTCAGGGAAATTGAAATCCAATCTCCACCATTTGAAATGTCTTTTAGGATGTTAAAGCTACGGTTAAAATTTCAGATTGATCCGACGAATATAACTCGAGTTATGATTTTTACAAGGAATACGCTCAGTTTGGAACCCCTAGGCACGAACCTGGGCACAGACCTAGGCACGGGGTCCGTGCACCTGAAGCTCGTCATCGTCAATTTTAAGCTTGAATCGCCGTGGTCACACGGACCTAGATCCGGACCACCTTCAAGGGTCCGAGTACACACACAGTGCGACGTGTTTGTGTGTGTTTCGGTAGATTTTATTATTTTGGTGATATTATTCCTACTTTGAGTCTTTTAAGCATACTAGCAAACTTCTATGAGATATCTTTGATATCTTTAGATATATTTTGTATTATTTTACTTTATTTTGTATTATTTTGTAGTTGTATTATAAATACAAAAAATACATTCATTATTGAATAATTAATAATTCAGATTCAGTTTATACACAAATTATTGAAATTCTCTCAAGAATTTTATTCAAAGCTTTGCTTTGGCTTTGCAAATCAAACTTTTTCAGTTTAATTACTTGGAAGCGTTTGTCGATTGATTTCTCACTGAATATTGTCAGATACAAGTTATCTGAAGGATTTCTTTAGTTTCAATTTTCGTGATTTCTGTTGTTAATTGTACCGTCGATTAAAGGTGGAAATCCAAAAATCCTATCAGTTTTACTTGTTTCAAAGATTAGGCAAAACTTTGGATCTTTTGTTTATTGATTAGAGGGTGCGATTCAAATTGTAGTCGTGTTTGCTAATCTTACACATCAAGATTCATATCAGCATAAAAAAAAAAAGCAAAGGACTTATGAACAAAGAATGGACTTGACATCCAAGGATAAACAAGACACGAAGAAATTGGCCACAAGCTACTTTTTCTCACTCTTTTTTTTTTTTTGAATTTTTCGGCAACTCTTTTTTTTCGTCCAAATTCTTTTGTTTTAATTTTTGAATTTTCTCTTTTTTTAATAACTTGCAGCACGAGACACGAAACTTGGGCAACAAGATTGATAGAACAAAAAACGACAAACGAATAACGACGAACAAATAACGAAGAACACGAAGAACGGATAAGAAGAACGAAAAATAGATAAGACAAACAAATAGAAAGATATGACAACCTTAAGCTTTGATAACAAATGATGTGAATCTTGGATGAATGAAAAGCAAACACGATTATAAACTAATTGTACCCTCAATTCAATAACAAAGAGATTCAATAATGTTGTCCCAATCTTTTGAAAAAGTAAGTTTGGATATCCACCTCTAACGTACAACGAAACTAGCAACAGATAATCACGAAATAAACAACACAACGAAACCTTCAGAAAACTTGTTTCTGACAATCCACGAAGATGATCAGTCGACAAACGTCACAAAGTTTATGAACTTTGATAAGTTTGATTTAGATAAAAACAAAGCAATGCTTTGGCAAAATTCTAGAGAGAATTTTAAGAATTGATAAAAATCAATAAACTCAATAATAACTTGTATCTTCTAAACGAATGTAAATTTTACAATATATATATAAAATAAGCTAGGAATCCTAATAGATTTATACTATAAATCTCCTAGTTGGAATATAACTCCAAAATAAAAGATAATTGCAAAAGATATCAAAATATATCACTAGAAAGTTTTCTAGTATGCTTCGAACTCTCAAAAATAGGAAAATATAATAAAATATTCCGAAACACACACAACATGCCAAATTGTGTGTAAAATCCGACCTCTCTCGAGCGGTAGAATATCGCGCTTGAGCGAGAAGTGTTCTGCCCGAGAAAATTAAAATGCTCGCTCGAGCGACAGATTGTTGCGCTCGCGGGCGAGACACTTTCTTTCCGAAATCCAACTTCCCTCATTTCATCACTTCTTAACATTTTAATAATACCCCATTGGCCTCCAAATTGATCTTCAGGCTCTTCAACTTGATTTCCATATAATTCAAATCCATTTAATCTCAATTTTAAATCTCGGAACAATTCTTGACACAATATGAATCTTCGAGTGCCTCCTAAATTCATATCACCTCTGCAGCCTCAAGAGTCCTGTCTGCCACCAATGGCTTCGCCCCCATCTACAAGAACCCATGCATCTCAAAATGACAGTGACCCTCACGCTGATTGTCGGGCCCACTGGGAAGCCTATGGGAATACTCGTCACCCCAGAGACCAACACTATCATGGCTCTCATCGTGTCTACCGGCCATCTGAAAGGAGTAACGCACATCAAACCCAAAGAGCCATACTAAGTCCCAAATTACCATATATCATCTGATACCATAAATGTTGTGACCCGACCCAGATCACCTATTTAGTCAAAATCTTAAGAATGCAATTAATCTTAAGATAAAACTTAATTCGATAAAACTACAAAAAAAAAATCCAAGCGTAAAGATTGATAAATCCACCTGCATAAATAAAACCAAAAAACCTACAATAGGAAAATAATTTTTTATACAACCTAATCGAAAATATAGCAAAATACAAAAATAGAGAAACTAGGGTAACCTCCTAGAACGGTCACTGGCTACGCCTCAACCCTGTCTTGAACATCCAACATCTTCCAACCTAACAACAAGGACATGAGTGACTAATGCTCAGAACATAAAGTACGAGCATACAAACCGATATGATACAAGAAAATGATAATATTGGGTAATTGGTCAACTATCAAATCCTACTCAGTCTAGGCGCCAAAGAGTTTGTAGTACCATATAGGGTCAACTCCGCTGGGTAACTCTCACACTGCAAGAGATCACCATAGTGTCAGTCCCTGTCATCACGACATATCTGGGTGTCTGAACATATAATAAGGATGTAGGGCTGAGTGACCCTACTAGATAAGCTATCTCGAAGGAGATACTGCTCAACATGAATATGCACATGAATATATTCTTATTTCCCAATTGTATAAACCCCTTATTAATTAAAAAATGATCTCTGAATAATGTATTAACATTTAATCATGTAAAACAAAGTGTAGGTTACTAAAAAATCAGAGCTCGGGAGGCATGAGACCCCGGCACCCTTTCCGATCTCGGGATGCATGAGGCTTCGACACCCTATCAGAGCCAGTAAGGCATGAGGCCCTAATACCCTTTCCAAACCGAGGACACATGAAGCGACACCCTATCAATGCCCGAGAATCATGAGGCCCCGGAACCTTATTAGATACCAAGAGGCATGAGGCCTTGAAACCCTTTTAAAGCTTGGGAGGCATGAGGTCTAGTACCCTATTAAACTTTTGAGGCAAGAGGCTCCGGCAGAATCACCAACGCCAAGAAGCATGAGTCCAGCCTATCAAAGCCTGGGAGGCATGAGGTCCCGATACCCTTTCCAAACTCGGGATGGCCTGAGGCATTAAATGAACTTGTCAAGATTGGGGGAAGTCTCTCATATCCATAGAGAGTGGGCCATCCTCAAATTGCTCCTTGCATGTGTAAGAGCTGATTTGAAAGAAAAAAAAATATTTTTCTTCCCAGAGGAGGCATGACTAATTGTGACATTAAGCACGGTTATAGCTCGACTATTTAAGGAGGGAGAAGTGATGTTTTGAGAAGTGTTGGGGTCATCCTCAAACTCTAGCTGGAAAGTAAAGCCTAGGAGGGATCGGGTGGAAGATGTACCGGGGTAGGAAAAGTGTCTGGCCAAGTGGAAAGATACCGCCTCGGTGGAAAGGGCGTCAGGTCAGGAAGTGAAGCCATGGCATCCCAAGATCTTTCAACACATTGGAGTCTTTCCTGGCCAAACAAGGCATAGAGACTTAATCAAACCATCATGGACCATGTCCACCGATAATCAAGGAACACGTTCACTCTCATGTTTTCAAGTTGTGGCAAGACCTGAACGTGGAAAATCCCTGCATCATGGCCACTACCCTAGAATATCGAAATGGTGAAAGAGTGGGTGCACGGTTAGCCAACTTGTGGCTAAGGGCTTTTATGACTCTATGTATAAACAATCTTTGTTTAATATAATTTACATTCATTAATGGCATTTTCTTTATCTTTCTTCATAATGTTATATTGTGATATACTATTGTTGTTTTGATAAATATCTTGAATATACTATAGTGTAAGTAAGATGAGATAGTGAATAAAGAGAGATCACTATCATGAAACACATCTTATAGTCACTGTATATTCTAAACAGTTTCTAGTCAATTGAGCCGTTCGCAAATAAGGATAAGGATCGCTCGAGATCGAGACTAGCATTTGCGATGCCAAATACCACGTTTCATTGGTATGGAACATAGAGATATTCAAAGCATGCAAATGGATATTCATATGATGAATGATCGAACTACCCTATTCGGACTTTCCAAGTGGTTATTATTAATTGAGTGGATAAGTCCGCGGTTTTGGTTGTACACCATTAGTCCTTACTACTTGAAACATCATGAAGACTCTATATGCTAGTACTATACTTTGACTCGTTTATCGACTTTATTAGGGTCATCAGGTGTCGGGATTGGGTACAGTTACGACATATATAGGAGTCGATGATTTGTTATCAAGGATTCACCACACGCTTGCGAGTGTGGATATCCTATGTGATCTGAGGAGATATTAGTGTGAAAAATCTCTGGCCAGAGTACTCGATGTGATTTAGGTTACTTGGTTTCCTAGTAGCACATGCGATGTCACTATTTGATCTTCAAGATGCATTGTATAGTTATTGAATCTCGAACGACTCTCGATGTACCAATGGTTGTTGATTCGATCGGGATATATGGATGAAGGGACCGTATTGTACGCTAACCAAAACCTACTGGTTCTTGCAGGCACTATCAGTGATACCTAGGGAATCATGGGGTGATGTTGCTAGACGCTCTTACCATGATTCGATGGGTAAGTCGAAAATTATTGTTCCGAGTCACATGGAGTTGTGAGCCCACGGCTAGCTGTATCCCTGAACCATTGAGGGTTACATAAGTAATGGATTACTAATACCCGTTGAAATAGTTAAATTTAAAGAGTTAAATTTAATGAAAGAGAAGTTGGTCTTCAAAACTAAAGGAAGTTGAATTTCCTAAAATGACATAGGGATGAGCATTTTTGGAAATCACTGAATTCGGATTCAGAAATATTATCTTGACTTTAAAAGGTGCAGAAATGGTTTCTGTGCACATTGGTAAAATCAGTTTATCAATCAGAGTCATGATGAATTTAATATTAATTTCTATAATAACAGGCTTGGCTTGTTGGGCTTAAGTTATGGATCATGGGCCCTAAGGAGTTAGTGTCCTAATAGACATATAACTTAATCCAGTCTAGAAATTATATATATATATATATGCATGTGATTTTCGAAAATTTTGATTGATTCCAAGCTTGTATTTTTCGAAAATTACATAAAATAAAAGGAAGGAATTTTCGAAATTTCTTCTTTCCTTTTTGAGAGAATTCAGTCTGTGATTTTTATGAAAAATTAAATTTTGAATTGACAGATCAAATCTATTTAATCTTTTCGATAAACATCTGATTGATTTCTAGTACAATCAATTAGAGGGTTTCAGTTTTCTGTTCGTGGACTTAATTCAGGAGTTGATCGAGCAAGTCATCAATTCCTGGAATTTCCAACAAGAGCAGATTTAATTTGTTGGAGTCCATAATCAAGCCATAGCTTGAAGAGGTAAAATATTAATTGTTATTATTATTTTACTTGCATAATTTAATCGTTAGGATTTGATACCCATGATATGGAATCGTTCCATATAAAAATTTTTAAACTTCCGCTACACCGGGTATCAGATCTATGATCTGAAAACGTGTTCCAACAGTGGCGTCAGAGACAGGTTGCTCTTAGATCACGATTAAAATTTATCGATTGTACAAAATTTTTAAGCCTCGGGTTTTTAGAAACAAAAACAAAATTTTTAAAAATAAATTTGAAGGGCAACACGGGCAGCGATCGGCGCTGCCCAGGGCGGCGCTGAGTGTTGCCCTGGGCTGCCCAACGACAGCGATTTGATCGCCGTCGCTGCCCATGCCCAGGCCCCACATGGGGGCGGGGCTGCCCGGGAACGTCCCGGGCAGCCCGAAAAATTAAAAATTATTTTTAAGAATTTTAATTTTTGAAATTTTAGTTTTTGGTCCGATCAAAAATTGTTTTGATTGGTCCACGAGGCATCGGATCAAATTGTTTGAGTCCGAAATTTTTAAAAATAATTTTTGGATAAATTTGAATTTTTGGAAAATTTATAAATTTTATCCGTTAAATTAGATTTTATAAAATTAATTATTTTGGTACAATTGATGATAAGATATGATCTTATGAATATCTTAGATAAAATTTGATTTTATCTTTTTAATTAAATTGTCATTGCATGGTATCCAATGATTTAATGATTGAATTAAATATTGTATAAAAAGATGATCGATTGCCATGACCAATATTATACGTGTATGTTAGGTTGTTTACATTTGGTTTTTATTATTGTTAATTGAGTTTTATTAATGGGCTTGGTTTATAGCCCAATTTGATTTGTCATTTGTAATAAAAGTGGGCCGGGTTTATGGCCCATTCCCACCCTTAAATATGTATCCCCTACTTGTCATCGAAATTTATTGTAAATTTATTAGACTTAGTGGGAGATAAAGATTTGAAGACAATGGTGGGCCCAGCAGACAATAAAGACCAAAGAAATGTAAATTGGAAGCTCAATGTAATAGGATTGCATTGGATACTTGCATATCACCTAGGATTGAACTTAAACTCGTGATTGGCAACCACGGGTCGATTAGTTCTTGGGATCGATCATCCTTTAAATAATATATATGATATTATTGTTGTATGCATGTTTAGACTAAATTGCATGAATCCCGCAAGCATACAAAGATTGAATGATGAGACAAATTTTCAAAATAAAATCCTTCATTTTAAATATGATTTAAAATTGATATCAAGATAAACCAAAAGGGAATTTAAATATTGTTTAAATGTTCCTACCTTCCATCAACGATCAATGTATGACATGCTACCCGCGGGCACGGTCCGGCTCATATTATTGGGGGGGCTCGTTCGTCGGAAAGTTGTACATTGGATCGACACATGTTGTAAGCTGGGTGAAACTCCCATGGGATTGGCTCATATTATTGGGGATCCACATGGCGACCGTCCATCACAACTTAATATTGATGGGTCATCTTGACATGTCACAATAAACGGCGTCATATTATTGGGCTCTTATTGGACATGAGGTAAAAACATGGGGATTGCTTTGGAAGCAATTGGGCTCTACCTTTTGAAAATTATGGTTGGCTGATATTATTCGGGACTATGATTTGTCAATTGGACTCCATGTTCCCACTAAAGAAAATAGTTTCTCGTTTTCACTAGAGGGTAGTGAAATCGTTAAAATAGTGGGAGTGAAATTTATAAAATAAATCTCTCCATATTTTATGTCTTAGTAAATTAATTAAGCAATCACCGATAATTATCTGCTTTCATCTCAATATATCATTATGATGAATCTTCGTAATCTACATGTCTCAATTCTCGAACAAAACAAACTGATTGGCGCAAACTATATGGAATGGTTCCGTAAGTTAAAAGATTGTCCTGAGTTCGGAGAAGATTTTCTACGTGCTAGAAAAGGCTCCTCCGAAAACAGCCCCGGCTGATGTAACTTCGAAAAGGTTGGCTGAACTAGAGAAATGGTAGGACCATGATCTCAAGGCCAAATGTTACATGCAAAGATGGACAAGTCTAAATAAGTTTGCCATCACTGCAAGAAACCCGGTTACTGGAAGCGCAACATCAAAGAATTTATATATCGAGTAGTTACGAACTAGTAAGGATATATTTTATAATGAAATAAATGTTTCACTTAATACTACTTCTTAGGTATTTGATACCAGATGTAGATCTCACATTTGCAATGAGTTGCAGATGATGACAAGTAGTAATAGGCTAAGGATGGGTGAGACCCAGTTAAGGCTCGGAAATGATTCCAGAGTTGAATCCAAAGCTATGAGAAACATTTGTTTGATTTTGCAAAACAATTTTATGCTATATTTTGAGAGAGATGTTTTTATTTGTGCCAAGATTTCATTAAAACATTATTTCTATTTCTATTCTTGATAGAGAAGATTTTTCTTGCAATTTTGCGAATGGGATTTGCAATATTTACAAGAATGAATGTTTGATTTGAAATGAACAATTCAAAAATGATCTATATAACTTAAAATTAAAAGACGTTCCAATTAATTGTGTTGATAAACTGGTAACAACAAATAAAAGGAAAAACGATAGTCAAAACCCGGCAAACCTTTGGTATGCTAGGCTAGGTCATATTTCCTAAAGGAGGATGAACAAGCTAGTGGGAGAGGGCATATTTGATATGTCTGATATTAACTCTCTACCAACTTGTGAGTCCTGCCTAAAAGGAAAAATGACTAAAACTCCTTTCAAAGAAAAATCTGAGCGTAGTCAAAATCTTTTGGATTTGATCCATACAGATGTTTGCGGCCCATTTAGTATTGGTACTAAATTTGGTCACACCTACTTCATTACCTTTACTGATGATTATTCTAGGTACGGGTATTTATATTTGATGAAATATAATTCTGAATCATTTGAAAATTTCAAAGAATTCAAGGCTGAAGTAGAAAATAAACTAGGTAAAAGTATTAAAGCACTTCGATCGGATCGAGGTGGAGAATTCTTAAGTACCGAGTTTTTGGGCTATCTAAAAGAGAATGGGATTCTCTCTCAGTGGACTCCTCCTATGACACCTCAGCTAAATGGTGTTTCGAAGCGTCGCAATCGAACATTGTTGGACATGGTTCGATCTATGATGAGCTTCACTGAGCTTCCACCTTCGTTTTGGGGCTATGCGCTTGAAACGGCAGTATTATTGTTGAACAATGTCCACACTAAAGCAGTGAACAAAAATCCATATGAATTATGGACTGGCAAAACTCCTAAGTATTCGTACTTGAGGATTTGGGGATGTCCTGCTTACGTGAAGCAGACAGTGGGAGATAGTCGATCAACCTTATGTTATTTTGTAGGGTATCCGAAGAATTCAATCGGATATTATTTCTATCATCCTACTGAAACAAAAGTGTTTGTTTTGAGAAATGCCACCTTCATGGAGAAGGAGTTCTTACTTGATAAGAAAGGCAAGATGATGGAACTTAAAGAAATTCGAGAAGAACCCGAGATATAAAATAACGATCCCACACCTCAGGAACCATTAAACGACACGCCTCTTTCTAGAAGATCCGAGAGGACTTCTAGACCTCCTATTCGATATGATTTACTTCTTGAAGGGGATCAAAGTGAACCCGACATTGGATGTGATCCAAGAAACTTCAAGGAAGCAATTTCTGATGCGGATTCGAATTTATGGCTTGAAGCTATGCAGTCGAAAATAGACTCGATGCATACAAACCAAGTTTGGTCTTTAGTAGATCCTCCCGATGGAATTGTTCCAATAGGGTGTAAATGGATATACAAGACAAAACTTGGGCCTGATGGTAAGGTATTGACCTACAAGCACGATTGGTGGCAAAAGGTTATACTCAAAGACAAGGTGTTGACTATGATGAAACCTTTTCACCAGTCGCAATGTTCAAATCCATAAGAATCCTTATTGCCATAGCAGCTTGGTATGACTATGAGATATGGCAAATGGATGTGAAGACTGCATTTCTTAATGGAAACATTAAGGAAGAGATTTATATGATGCAGCCTGAGGGATTCACATCCATGGGAAGCGAGCATAAGGTATGCAAGCTTCAGAGATCAATTTATGGTCTCAAACAAACATCAAGAAGTTGGAACCAAAAATTTGATGAAACAATAAAGGATTTGGTTTCATCAAGAACCCGGAGGAACCATGCGTGTAGAAGAAAATAGTTAAGGATGTTGTGACATTCTTAGTACTTTATGTTGATGACATCCTACTCATTGGGAATGATGTAGGGATGTTGCAGTCAACAAAGATATGGTTATCAGGTAGATTCTCGATGAAGGATTTGGGAGAGACGTCCTATATTCTAGGAATACAGATCTATAGAGATATATCTAAGAGAATGATAGGACTCACTCAAGCTACCTACATCGACACTATATTGAAGAGGTTCTCTATGGATGAGTCCAAGAGAGGGCATCTACCTATGTGTCATGGAGTTTCTCTATCCAAGTCTATGTCTCTCAAGACTGACGAAGAGATAGAGAAAATGACACACATACCATATGCATCAGCCATAGGTAGTATCATGTATGGGATGATATCTACCAGACCGGATGTATCCTTTGCTCTGAGTGTCACGAGCAGATATCAGGCCAATCCCGGTCAAATACATTGGAAAGCTGTGAAGGATATTCTAAAGTACTTGAGAAGGACTAAGAATATATTCATGGTTTATGGAGGAAGAGAATTGAAATTGGAAGGCTATACTGACTCGAAGTCAACCTCATGATTTGTATTCATGTTCAATGGCGGTGCTGTCTCTTGGAAGAGTTCCAAGAAGGACACTACAGCGGATTCCACCACTGAGGCAGAATACATTGCAGCATCAGTTGCTGCTAAAGAGGCCGTTTGGATGAGGAATTTTGTCCAAGAGTTGGGCGTAATTCCTGAAGCTGTTGGTCCAGTCCCGGTGTACTGTGACAACACTGGTGTCGTTGCTTAGGCAAAGGAACCAAGGTCTCATCAAAGATCCAAACACATACTGAGGAAATACCACATCATCCGGGAGATCGTGGAAAGAGGAGACATCACTATCGAGAGAGTGGCCTCTGCAGACAATATCGCTGATCCACTTACTAAGCCCTTACCAGGACCATTGTTTGACAAACATCGCGAAGCAATGGGACTACGTAGTATGACTAGTTGGCTTTAGGGCAAGTGGGAGATTGAAAGAGTCGGTGCCCGGTTACCAACTTTTGGCTAAGGGCTTTTATGACTCTATGTATAAACAATCTTTGTTTAATATAATTTACATTCATTAATGGCATTTTCTTTATCTTTTTTCATAATGTTATATTGTGATATACTATTGTTGTTTTGTTAAAGACCTTGAATATACTATAGTGTAAGTAAGATGAGATAGTGAATAAAGAGAGATCACTATCATGAAACACATCTTATAGTCACTGTATATTCTAAACAGTTCCTAGTCAATTAAGCCATCCGCAAATAAGGATAAGGATCGCTCGAGATCGAGACTAGCATTTGCGATGCCAAGTACCACGTTTCATTGGTATGGAACATAGAGATGTTCAAAGCATGCAAATGGATATTCATATGATGAATGATCGAACTACCCTATTCGGACTTTCCAAGTGGTTATTATTAATTGAGTGGATAAGTCCGCGGTTTTGGTTGTACACCATTAGTCCTTACTACTTGAAAAATCATGGAGACTCTATATGCTAGTACTATACTTTGACTCGTTTACCGACTTTATGAGGGTCATCAGGTGTCGGGATTGGGTACAGTTATGACACATATAGGAGTCGATGCTTTTTTGTCAAGGATTCACCACACGCTTGCGAGTGTGGATATCCTATGCGATCTGAGGAGATATTAGTGTGACAAATATCTGGCCAGAGTACTTGATGTGATTTAGGTTACATGGTTTCCTAGTAGTACATGCGATGTCACTATTTGATCTTTAAGATGCATTGCATAGTTATCGAATCTCGAACGACTCTCGATGTACCAATGGTTGTTGATTCGGTCGGGATATATAGATGAAGGAACCGTACTGTACGCTAACCAAAACCTACTGGTTCTTGCAGTCACTATCAGTGATACCTAGGGAATCATGGGGCGATGTTTCTAGACGCTCTTACCATGATTCGATGGATAAGTCGGAAATTGTTGTTTTGAGTCACAAGGAGTTGTGATCCCACGGCTAGCTGTATCCCTGAACCATTGAGGGTTACACAAGTAATGGATTACTAATCCTCGTTGAGATAGTTAAATTTAAAGAGTTAAATTTAATGAAAGAGAAGTTGGACTTCAAAACTAAAGGGAGTGAAATTTTCTAAAATGACATAGGGATTGACATTTTTGGAAATCACTGAATTCGAATTCAGAAAAATTATCTTGACTTTAAAGGTGCAGAAATGGTTTATGTGCACATTGGTGAAATCAGTTTATCAATCGAAGTCATGATGAATTTAATATTAATTTCTATAATAACAGGCTTGGCTTGTTGGGCTTAAGTTATGGATCATGGGCCCTAAGGAGTTAGTGTTCTAATAGACATATAACTTAATCCAGTCTAGAAATTATATATATATATATGCATGTGATTTTCGAAAATTTTGATTGATTCCAAGCTTGTATTTTTCGAAAATTACATAAAATAAAAGGAAGGAATTTTCGAAATTTCTTCTTCCCTTTTTGAGAGAATCTAGTCTGTGATTTTTATGAAAAATTACATTCTGAATTGACAGATCAAATCTGTTTAATCTCTTCGATAAACATTTGATTGATTTCTAGTGCAATCAACCAGAGGGTTTCAGTTTTCTGTTCGTGGACCTAATTCAGGAGTTGATCGAGCAAGTCATCAGTTCCTGGAATTTACAACAAGAGCAGATTTAATCTGTTGGAGTCCATAATCAAGCCATAGCTTGAAGAGGTAAAATATTAATTGTTATTATTATTTTACTTGCATAATTTAATCGTTAAGATTTGATACCCATGATATAGAATCGTTCCATATAAAAAATTTTAAACTTCCGCTGCACCGGGTATCAGATCTATGATCTGAAAACGTGTTCCAACAAATGGTACCTACCTTGGTGCCCTATAAATACCCCCATCCGAGGTAAAATCAAAGAGGTGAATCCATTATCTCAAACACTTTCTATACTTATTTTCTTAAGTATTTTTATTTTCTTTGCGTGAATACTTAACTAACATTGAGCATTGGAGTAGTCGTGCTGAAAATATTTCCGGCGCCCCACTAACCTTTCCTATTTGAGTTTATTGAGATCATCTGTCCCGAGCTCATCCTAACCTATTCCAGGACTCACCCTACTTTGTCAAGGGTACCCGAACTCATCCTACCCTGTCAAAGGTAACCGAACTCACACAACCTTGTCAAATATACCCGGGCTCATCTTATTATGTCAAGAGTACTCAAACTCACATTACCCTGTTAAGAGTATTCATGCTAACATTATCCCGTCAGGAGTACACATGTTCACCCTAACCAAGATACCTATAAAAATCAAGAGTTCTCACATGTAAAGACACATTTATTCTACCTGGGAGGTTACTCAACTAAGCCAACCCAATTTAACCTAGTTACATCACCAACCCTCCATAATTGGTGACGGTATTGAATAAAGATAACTTCATCAATATTATTTTTCTTGATTTTTTTCCTTTTTACAAACAAAATTTAAATTAAATAACCCAATTTATTTATAATACACACACACGAAGCAACAAATATTAAAACTAATTAAATAACACAATGTCTGAATAATTAAAAAAAATTAAATAACACAATGTCAAAATAAATATTTAAATGTATATATAAGCATGAAAAATCCAAAATTATAATATCTAATATTATTTTTTAAATATTTCACATAAATAACTTCGTAAATATATAAAATGTGTGCAATAAATTTAATAACTTGCTTTATAAATAATAAATTTTGGAACAAACAATAAAGTTGACTAATTTCTTCAAAAATATACATCTAAAACTTGAACAAACTAATTTATGATATATATATATATATATATATATATATATATAAAATACACATCCATAACTCACAATTTTCAAACGTAAAGATGAAATAAAAATGATCATAGAGTAAGTTGTTGCTTCGGAAATTTTTTAAAGGTAAAGATGAAAATGAATGATCATATGTCTCACTCGGATAACATTCAGCATTCAAATGAATGGCTATGAGAATTAAGTGAAGGACGTTTGGTTATGATTAGTTAAAGAGCCATGTGGAAAACGGTAGAGCTGTCTGATTTTTCGTACGTTGTTGCGAACTAAATGTTAACTTGTGACTTGGACCACAAATAATACACCTAGCTTGTGTCGAATGTACAGTCAGCATTCATTTGTTGGGAGATCCCACACCAAATGAATGGTTATAACGAGAATTACGTGAAGCACGATTGGTGTAGCGTTTAATTAAGAGCCATGGGAAAACAGAAATAAAGTTTGATTTTTCACGTGGCCCAATTCTCATACGTTGTGGCGAAAAAAATGTGTACAATAATTCTACTTGTAAATTGGACCACAAATACAGCTAGTTTACGTTGAATATATATATATTTGTTATTACTAGGGCAGAAAATAATGTCCAACTAATGTGTTCAACATGATGTGTCACTCAATTATTGGATGCACAATTCAATACATCCAAGTAGGCACGGTAGGTGGATATCATAACAAAACACGTTTAATTGGTCAAAGATGAAAATAAAAATGATCATAGAGTAAAGTTGACACTAAAGTAGGGTATTGGCCGGTGCTTCGGAAATTTTTTCGTGATCATATGTATAACATTCAACATTCAGTTCACGTTTGTGCAGACCCCACCAAATGAATTGTTCAAGCAAGTAAATAGAGTTGTCTGATGGCACCAAATGAATGCCCCACTTCTCGTACGTTGTGGTCAACTAAATGCACAATAATTCAACTAAATGCACAATTATTCAAAAACAAATGCACAATAATTCAACTTGTCTCATGAACCACACAAATAATATAAACATATATATATATATATATATATATATATTATATATATATATATAATATATATACGTTGTCCACTCATCGTGTCAACTTTCGTGGCAACCATTTAGGTGACACTCAACTATTGGACTTACAATTCATCACATCCAATAGATGAGTATTACATCATTAATGGTGAACACAGAGGTGGGCACTGTGGATGAACAACATATCAAAATTATGTGTGTGTATGTGTATATATATATATACACACACTAGTAAAAAAAAATGTGTTCCGCATGTAAGATCACTTATTTTATAACCAATTAATTATATAATTATATTAAAGATGATGTTCATATTGTAATTATTATTTTTACTTATTTTATGAAATTTTGGTGTAGTTATTATATTTTTTATGTTTAATTAATCGTATTATAATTGTTTGGATTTATTAATTTATCATTCTATTCATTTGCGCTAAAAAACTTCAAAATTAAATCAAATTAAATTTTTTAACTAATATATTATTTTTACATAGTTGAGTAATACTTAAAAAAATATATGTCCATAAATCCACTATATATATTCATAATATGATATGTTATCTTCATTTACAAAAACTTTCTCAGTAAATCTTTGCTTTGTAATGCTCAGATTTCGAATATGTTGAATATTTTATTACATGTCCTGAATATTAGTATTTTAATGTTTGATATTATTTTTTTTGTTTACATAAATTTTTAGTGTATAGTTGTTTTATTTAATATAATAATTACTGAAATTTCTCTTCATGAAATAGGATGGTTAGGAGTTGATTTTTAAAATTTTAAATTCCTTCATGTTAAAAATATATTATTATAGTTTAATGTTGAAAATTATAGTTGAATGTTAAATATTAAGTGTGTGATGATATAATTAATGATGTATTTAATTTTGGGAATTATCTTCAAATGAGATCTATAAATAGATCTCTCCATTTGTGTAAAAAATCACAATTTAAGAGGGAAGAATTTAATTTATAAAGTGTATAGTTTGATATATTTTGAGTTTTGTAGTTTTTATTTTTTACCATAAATTTTTACTTTTTCACAATACGTTATCAGCACGATCACTCGAAGGTTCTGTATAATTTCCAAAGCTCCCAAATTCAAGGAAAATAAAAAAATATTCAACAAGTAAGAATATTTATTAATTTACTGTTTATATATTTTTATTGTGTATATATTTAATATATAATTTCATGTTATTATATATAAAAGGATTTTTATGACACCAATCTTATAATAACGTGATATGATATATATTTATTATATATATATATATATATATATATATATATATATATACTAACTATATTTGTATAATTTCATGTTATTATATAAAAGGATTTCAATGATACCACATTATAATAACGTGATATTATTATACTATATATTACTGCTTATATATTTATTGTGTATATATACTAACTATATTTGTATAATTTCAAGTTATTATATAAAAAGATGTCTGTGACACCACATTATAATAACGTGATATGATTATAGTACTATATATTACTGCTTATATATTTATTGTGTATATATACTAACTATATTTGTATAATTTCATGTTATTATATAAAAGGATGTCTATGACGCCACATTATAACAACGTGATATAATTATATTGTATATTATTGCTTACATTTTTATTGTCTATATATAGTAAAGGTCATAAACGATCATAAAACGGCTAGTTTTTGCCTTATAAATATAATCACTCAAACACATTTCAATCACACCAAAGTTACTCTTTCTCTCAAAATTATTTCTCCTCGATTTTGCGAAGAAGAATAAGATGACATTTTTTAGGCTATTTTTTATAATTAACTATTATGATCATTATACTCACCAGTCTTGTATTTATCGATGATTATCCACCACACATTTTTTTTTCTATTTTGAAACATGCTTGTACTCTTCGTTCTTTCATTATTTTGTATTATCATATTAATGCAAATTAGCTAATAAAATGCATTGTTATTTTTATAGTACCACCATATCAAATTTGGCAAAGCTTGAATTCGTTGCGCTCGATATCACGGAGAAAAATTATATGCCATGGACTCTCGATGTAGAAATTCTTCTTGAGTCATTGGGTATAAATGATACAATCAAAGAAAATAATATATTATCCTCACAAGAAAAAACAAAGGCTATGATTTTTTTACGTAGACATCTTGATGAAGGATTGAAATGTGAGTGTCTCAAAGAAAAATACCCAATGGTTTTATGGAAAGGAATGAAGGAAAGATTGGAGCATATAAGGGAAGTTATACTTCCAATCACCCATGATGAATTTAAGATTCCAAGACTTTAAAAAAGTCAGTGATTACAACTCTGTGATATATCTAATAGTCTCACAATTAAAATTTTGTGGACATGGGGTCACTGAAATGGAAATGCTTGATAAAATATTTTTCACTTTCCACGCATCAAATATAACTTTATAACAACAGCATAGAGTGCGTAAATTTTTTAGATATTCTGAACTCATCGCATGTCTTCTTGTGGCGAAAAATAACAACGAATTATTAATGAAAAATCATCAATCCCGACCCACTGGATCAACGGCATTTCTTGAAACAAATGTCGTAAGTAAAAATAAAAACCAAAATCAAAGTCATAGACATGATTTTGGTCGTGGACGAGGTCGAGAACGAGGACGTGGGCGTGGGCGTGGACATGGACATAGAAATGATCGCGGTCGTGGTCACGGCCGTGAATATGAAAATAATCGAGATAGTAACTTCAATAACTCATCTCAAAAGGACGTCACAAACCACCCACAAAAAAGGCAGCATGAAAACATGAGTGAAAATGAAACTCACTCAAAAAGAACTGAGAGTGTTTGTTTTAGATGTGGAACTCCAGGACATTGGTCACGTACTTGGCGAGCCCATGAGCACCTTTGTAAGCTCTATAAAGAATCGATAAAGGGAAAAGAAAAAGAGACCAATTTTGTTGAAAACAATGACCATTTAAGTTGTTCAACTCATTCCGATGCTGCTGATTTTTTGAATGATTTCGAGAACATTGATTAATATATTGGTGGGACAAGAATGTAACATATTGTATTTTTCATATATTATTGTGTTATTATGAAACATGTTATATTTTTCATATGTATTGTCCTCAGTTTTTCTATATTGCATATTTTTTGAAGTTAGATATGGAAAATTCTATGATAAAAGATAAAAATAATAATAATCTCATGGAAGTTTGCATACCTGATAGTGGTACAACGCACACTATTCTCCAAGATGAAAGATATTTTTTGGAACTAAAACCAACAAAAACAATGGTGAATACAATATCAGGTCCTGTAGACTTGATTGAAGATTGTGGTAAAGCACATTTTTTGTTACCTAATGGTACAAAATTTTTGATAAATGAAGCTTTATATTCACCACAATCAAAAAGAAATTTGTTGAGTTTTAATGACATATATTCTCATGGGTATGATACTGAGACAATAACTGGCGAAAATCAGAATTATAGGTGTATTACCACATATCAATTAGGAAAGAAATATGTAGTTGAAAAACTACCAGTTCTCCCTACTAGATTGCATTATACACATATAAGTCTAATTGAATCAAACATGGTGGTTAATAATTCTTCAATATTAACCAATTGGAATGATCAATTAGGACATCCTGGTTCAATAATGATGTGAAGAATTATTGAAAATACACATGGTCATCCGCTAAAAAACTAGAAAATCTTTCAGAATAATAAGTTTCAATGTAAAGTATATTTTCTTGGAAAACTTATTATAAGACCATCACCAGCTAAAATCCAAACTGAATAACCCATCTTTCTTGAACGTATTCAGGGTGATATTTGTGGGCCAATTCATCCACCATATGGATCATTTCGATACTTTATGGTAATGATCGATGTCTCAAGCAGATGGTCACATGTATGCTTATTGTCAGCTCGAAATATGACATTTGCAAGATTAATGGCTCAAATAATAAAATTACAAAATCAATTTCTCGATTATACAATCAAGAAAATAAGACTTGATAATGCTGAAGAATTTAATTCCCAGACTTTTAATGACTATTGTATGTCAATGGGAATCACTGTTGAACATCATGTTGCTCATGTACATACATAAAATGGATTAGATGAATCATTGATTAAACGTCTACAACTGATTGCTAGACCAATGATTATGAAAAAAAAAACTCCTTATTTCTATATGGGGACATGCAATTTTACATGTTGCTGCATTGATTCGCATCAGACCAAGTGCATATCATAAATACTCCCCATTGCAGCTTGCATTTGATAAAGAACCAAACATTTCTCGTCTGAGAATTTTTGGATGTATGGTATATGTGCCTATTGCACCACCTCAAAAAACAAAAATGGGACCTCAAAGAAAGATCGGTATTTATATCGATTATGATAGCCCATCAATCATTCGATATCTTGAGCCTCAGACAGGCGATGTGTTTACAGCACGTTTTGATGATTGTCATTTCAACGAAGAAATCTTCCCAATGTTAGTGGAAGAAAAGAAATACATCAAAAAAAAAATTACATGGTATGTACCATCATTGTTACATTTGGATCCAAGAACTAAACAATGTGAGAAAAATGTACAACAAATTGTGCACTTGCAAAAAATAGCAAATCAAATGCCAGATGCATTTGTTGACACAAAAGAGGTAACAAAATCATATATACCTGTTGTAAATGCCCCTGCTCGAATTTAAATTCCAAAAAAACCAAATGAAGACACTCATGATGTCATAAAACACTTGAAGCGTGGAAGACCAGTCGGTTCCAAGGATAAAAAAATCCTCGAAAAACAAAAATCATAGAGAAACACAATGATCACAAAATTGAAAATGGTGTTTCAGAAGAAACACATGATGATGAAAATGTTATGTCAGAACCACAAACTGACAAGAATCATGAAATCTCTATCAATTATATTAATACTGGAAAAATATGGAACCGAAAAGATGTAGAAGAAAGTGATGAGATATTTTCTTATAATGTGGCATGTGACATCATAAATGAAAATGAAGATCATGAACCAAAATCTTTTGGTTAATGTAAAAATCGGCAGGATTGGGTAAAATGGAAAGATGCTATCCAGGTTGAATTGGATTCGCTAAATAAACGTAATATTTTTGGACCTATAGTCCTTACACTTGAAGGTGTAAAACCTGTTGAATACAGATGGGTTTTTGTTCGAAAACAAAATGTGAAAAATGAAATAGTAAGATATAAATCTAGACTTGTTGCACAAGGTTTTTCTCAAAGGCCTGGAATTTATTATGAACAAATGTATTCTCCCGTTATGGATACAATTATGTTTCAGTATTTGATTAGTTTGAAAGTGTCTGAAAAATTGGAAATGTGTCTTATGGATGTTGTTTTAGCTTACTTATACGGATCGCTTGATAGTGATATATACATGAAAATCTCTGAAGGATTTAAGATGCCTGAAGCAAAAAGTTCAAAATCCAGAGAATTTTATTCTGTGAAATGGAAAAGATCATTACATGGGTTAAAACAATCCAACCGAATGTGGTATAATCGGCTAAGTGAACACTTGATAAAAAAAGGGATATGTAAATGATCTAATATGCTCTTGTATTTTCATAAAAAAAAAACAATATCCGGATTTGTAATTATTGCTATATATATTGATGATTTAAACATCATTGGGACGGATAAGAAAATTCAAGAAGTTATTTGTACTTGAAGGAAGAATTTGAAATAAAGGACCTTGAAAAAACAATGGTATTGTCTGGGTTTGAAAATTGAAAAAAAAGAATGTGGAATTTTTGTTCACCATTCAAATTATTCAGAAAAGGTCCTTAAACGTTTTAATGTGGATAAATCAAATCCTTTAAGTACTCCAATGGTTGTTAGACCATTAAACATAGAAAATGATCCATTCCATCCATGTGAAGATAGTGAAGTTATTCTTGGTCTAGAAGTATCATATCTAAGTGCCATTGGTGCCTTTATGTATCTTGCAGATTGTACAAGACCTAATATATCTTTTGCTGTAAATTTGTTGGCAAGATTTAGCTCATATCCAACAAAGAGGCATTGGAACAGAATTAAACATATATTCTGTTATCTACGAGGAACGACAGATTTGGGACTTTTGTATTCAAAAGATACAAATCAAAATATAATTGGTTATGCTGATGTTGGATACTTATCTGATCTACAAAAGGCACGTTTCCAAACCGGATATGTATTTACTCGTGAAGGCAATGCAATTTCTTGGCGTTCACAGAAACAAACACTCGTAACAACTTCATCAAATCACGCCGAGATTATTGCATTACATAAAGCAAGCCGTGAATGTGTGTGGATAAAATCAATGACCCAACATATCCAAAATTTTTGTGGATTATCAGTAGACAAGAAGCCTGTGACACTATATAAAGATAATTCTGCATGTGTTGCGCAAATGAAAGAATGATACATCAAAAGTGACATAACCAAACATATACCCCCAAAGTTCTTTGCCTTAACCCAAGAGCTTGAGAAAAATAAAGATATTGATATCTGTTACATTCATTCAAGTGAGAACTCATCATATCTCTTCACAAAAAAACTTCTTACGACGAAATTCAGAAAGCATATATATAACATTGGGATGCGCAATCTACGAAATATGTGAAGAATCATCCGTGTTAACATGAGGGGGAGTTTACGTGGCGGTACTCTTTTTTCCTTACTATAGTTTTTATCCCAATGGGTTTTTCCTAGTAAAGTTTTTAACGAGGCAGTATAAAAACACATAATGAAGACATTCATTATATTTTGATCATCATCACAAGGAGAAGTGTTGAAAATATATTATTATAGTTGAATGTTGAAAATTAGAGTTGAATGTTGATTATTAAGTGTGTGATGATGTAAGTAATAATATATTTAATTTTTGTAATTATCTCCAAATGAGATCTATAAATAGGTCTCTTCATTTGTGTAAAAAATCACAATTTAAGATAGAAGAATTTTAAAGTATAGAGTTTGATATATTTTGAGTTTTGGAGTTTTTAATTTTTCACAACACTTCATACATTAATTATTGAACTGTGAAAATTGACATTGGGTTAGTTTTTTTCCTTTTAAAAAATATATAAAAGACCATCTAAAGTTCACAAAAAACACTAATATTTTTTAATTTATTAAAACTGATTAATGATATGCTAGTGGTATCACTTATTAATGATATTGTTGGGAATCGGGAGAGTGTAGAGAAGGGGGGTGAATACAAAATCTTAAAATATTTTAACTAAAAATAAAGATTTGAGTGAATATAAGTCCACTCAACTAATTTTCTCAATTTCCGAAGATTCTTGAACACTTAAAAAGTGTGGAAATAGTTTAATAACTTAAGTGATACATATATATACTTAAATCACAGTTAAGTTAAGTAAAATAGGGTATGAAATGCAAAAAGATAAGTAGAGTTGTGGTTCTGGAAGGTCGAAGTAAGAATTCTTTTACGTCTTCCCTTCTTTCACACAATAAAGAATCATTAGAAGACTTTGACTATTACAATGTCTTGTAACACACCCACCAATATTAGGTCTTATACACTACCTAATTCTGAACTCCTAGATTTTAACAAGATAAGATTCAGAGTTCTTATCAAACTATTCAAAAACACAACGTAGTTTGAGTTCTCAAACTCAAACTCTCAAATCCTTATTCTTGAGCTTTCTTTCTTGAGTAGTTGAGGTATTTGAAAACCCTTAGATGATGCTAATAGACCTGATAGCTTTGTAATGAAGAGAGGGTTTAAGTGAGCATAGTAGATAATAACGATTTGACGTGCTCAAGGATTGTATCTTTTTCATAGAGACTCTCAATGTTTTTATTGCAGTCGTTAAATTCATATTGTCCTTTTACTGTTGTATTTTTCGTGGAGAGACCCAACATCTTCAATGCAATGATACTTTATCTGTTGATGTGTAGAGACTTCAATAAATGCGTGATTTGGACTTTTTCTATAATTGAGATGTAACGGTAGTAGGCAGGTTCTGATATACAATACTCCAGTGATAATTTTGAGTAAATTTCCAACATTCCTTGTTGACTGCTCTATGTAAAGTATTAATGCAGGCATTGAAATTCTGATTGATGTGTTGTTTACTTTGAGTGACTTGACCCGAGAGAGTGACAAGGGCTTTATCAGTGTTACTCTTATGTGACATGATTGTCTGCATACAAAGTTGGATTTTTGATGAGAGAGTAGAGAGTTTAGAAATTATTGTCTTACGAGAGTCATCAAATACATCATTGTTTCCCATTACATGAGCATCCAGAGATAAGATGGTGCAACGAAGAATTTCCAAATGATGAAGTACTATTTTGTCAGATGATTCTTCAGTAGGAATAGTAATTTGATCATGGGAAGATTTGAGATTGATCTCAATTTCATCATCGGATTCTGAGCTGGTTTTGGAGCTACTGGTAGGAGCATTGTGGTCCATGTCCTGAGCTCTTGACGTTCCTTCTTTTGTTGGAAGCACATGAGATGCATCACGCGGCTCTTCAATGTGTACTGGAGGAGTTGGTAAAGATGTTGGAGTGACTTCTGGGATATGCGTTTGAGGAGAAGGAGGTGGTTGCTCCTCTAAGATAGTCTCAGGAGATGAGCCTCGGTAACCAACTTCAGTATCCATATGAGAGGCCTGATCATTAAATAGCTCAAACTCCGTCATAGAATCGACTACTTCATAAACTGTAGTCAAGGGTATTTCTGGAAGAGGAGTATCCAAGGCAATATATGTGGGAATAGATTGAGAAGAGGGGGTAAGAGGTACCTGAGGCTGATAAATTGATTTGGTGTCCATTGGTAAAATGGCAGGAGCTACTAGAGATAGAACTTGAGGGGGTGAGACGGCAGTCGATGAAGGAGGCTGAGGTACCGTCTCCTGAGAATTATTTGCCTCATAGGATGAAGGTTTCTCAGTGGCATTGTCAGTTCTAACTCCTAGAAAAATTTATTCCCCTGGTTGAAGAATATGTTTCCCATCATCACCATAATTATGAATATCCATATTGGAGAACATGTCCTTGACCTCTACAAGGTAGGCCTATAAATGTGCTTCAATGAGATTGGAGATTATATTATATTTTGCCCGGCAATTGTGAATGAACTTAGTAGCTATATTAGCTATGTGCTTCAATATTTGGATCAAAATTTCTCTCCCTCTGATCGATAATATACCGGAGCAAGCTATCATGTAGTTGAAAATCAACAAACTTTTTTCTCTCTATAGATAACTCTATGGAGGGAGACGAAGTCAGGACAAACATTTTTTCTTCCATTTTGGCCAAATTATTTTCCTTCAGAAGCTGAGAGAAGGTAATCTCAGTTTTGTACATAAACCAATACTCAAACTCTCTTTGCCTTAGGTGCACAATGCGGTGGATTTGAGATAGGATGATGGTTGTTTCAATCTCGGCGACAGATGGTCCTTTCCTTGGTGGTACTACTTTAGCTTTTCCTTTGTTGTTTGGGTCCAAGTCTGGTACTCGAGATGAAAATGGAATAGTTGGTTCAAAAATTTTTATTCCTCATACCGGTCAAGTAGATTGAGATAGAGCCATAGAGATTAGAGGTTCCATGACCACTGGCCGTTTAGGTGCTTCCTCGACCGGTGTTTATATGGAGACTGTCTCAACCGGTGGTGGTCAAGAAAGCATGGTTGAGAAACTTCCTCGACATGTGGTTGTTGAGAAACTTCCTCGACATGTGGTTGTTGAGAAACTTCCTCAACCGGTGTTTGTTGATCATTCTGTGGCTTGACTGGTCGTGGCACATATGTGACAATCTGATAAAGACTTTAATTTCGTTGTCTTAAGTTTATCGTCTGCTATGCCTTTTCTCTTGACTTCTTGTGCTTTTTGAGCAGGAGATGGAGTACCAAACACTTTGTAAAGTAGAGTATTGTCCAACTTCTCATATTCATCTTCTGAATCGAAAACTACTTTGCACTTTAGTGATTTGGAGTGCTTCTTCTTGGTTGGAGATGCCTGTTCAGCATCGATTTCTTGCTTGATTTCTCGAAGAGTGGCATCTGTTTCCTCGTTATTTATCAAGAAATTTTTGAATGGTAGTCACATTTAGCCATTTTGAGGAATGACGAGGCTCAATTGCGGAGAGATCAACACCAAGTAGGCCCAAGATGTGACAGATTTGGAGTGCAAAGCCTTCTGATCAACTCTTGCCCTTGGTCATTTCGCAGAGAGTGCCATAAAGAATATCATACCAATTGACATTGATTTAGGATGCAATGGTAGCCATATATTGGAATTTTTTGAGAGAAAACTTTATCATAAGATCCAGCGCGAGCAAGAAGAGTTTTGGCCGCAATGTTGGCCAACAGTTTGTAATGTACCTTAATATGCTGTTTGAGAGCCGGTATCTTGATAGGTGCACCATCCAAAGAGAACTCTAGTGCCCAGTGAGACGAATTTCCGTCTGGGATTTCCGAGAATTTTCCCAAACCCTTCGTGGACATTTCCAGTGCATCGCCAAAGAATTTCTGATCGAAATAATAGTTTCTTCCATTAATATTACAGAACATCTTCCCATGTGCCATTTAGGTAAATGCAAAAAATTGCTTGACAACTGAACACTGAAGATGGAACACCCTCCAAGAAATTTCTTCAGACCCAAAGCTTCTAGCATACTGAACACTTTTGAAATTCCCTTGTTGTTTACCGAGTACACGGCTTCAAAGTTGATGCCCAAACAAGTCTTTTGGATCGACATTTTGGTGATCTACGAACAAAGAAATTGGCAAAGAACAAGTGAAAGCACAAGAGATATCGAAATAAATTTTGAAAGAGTAAAATAGAAGATGATACAAACGAGAATATATATATATAGGGTTTTATGGGCCAGTATGAATTTTCCATGTGGCATGATGGTTTTGGATTTTGAAATTTTGAAATTTTGAAAGGAGCGCTAAAATAACCGTACATAAGTAAGCGTATGTGTATTAAGAGAAACCGCTAATTCCCATATTTCCCTAAATAATATGTCAAATGTTTAATGACAGTCATAATGATAACATCACTCTTTCCAAAAATTTCCCTCGACCAGTGGTCAGAGAAATCTTTGTACTTGGTGACACTCAACCGCTTTATTGGGCTTGTCATTAGTATATTTCATCACTATGATCATGTGTACACACAATAATTAATTAGAGTAAGCATCTTTGCAGTCGAGGAAAAAAGACACACGAACGTATGACTCTTTGCCTACCATCTCCCCGATCTATAAAATCTTGTTATTGTCTTGTGCTAAGGATTCACAACTACAAGAGCCAAAGAAAGACAGAAAATAAAATTTGTGGAGCATAAGATCTTGAAGCTGGGTTTCTCCGATGTGTGTTGGAGGCCAGAAAGGTGAAATATGAAGAGATCGTCTATCGCAAGACAATGGGGACGTGGTTTGCGATAGAGACCGTGAAAAGATACACAGAATTGTCTTTCTCTCTTATCTCCTTAGCTATAGAGATGGCAACGGAGTGGGTTCAGGGTGGGTTTTTCAAAACCCAGGACCCGCCCCGCCATGAAGAACATGGACTCGCGACCCACCCCACCCCATTATATTTTTGTTCTCTCCCCGCACCGCCTTGCTTTAAAACCCGGTGGGTCCAACCCAGGTCAAACCCGCCAACTCGTTACACCAGAAAAAGGAAAAAAAAGTGCGGCTCTTTGGGGAAAAATATAAAAAAATATTGAGAAAATTAAGGTCTATTACTTTCCATGGAATGTACACAAGTTTCAGAAAATGAAAACAAAATATCTATTTTTTTCATATAAAAGGTTTGGTCGTTTGGGAAAAAATATGAAAAATCTGAAACCAAATTACTTTGTGCACTCTGTGTTAGTGAGTTTAAGTCAGATTCGGTTTCTCTTGAATGATGGACTCTTTCCGCTTTTCTATAAAAGTGTTGATTTGTGCAAAACTGAGATGGTGTACTGTACACAAGAGGGAGAGAAGAGAACGGCTGCCGCTAGATTAGGGCATTTCTTAATTCTTGGTAGAAGTGTATGCAATATGCACTCTTTTTAATATAAAATAAAATATAAATAATAAATATTAATATATATATATAAATATATGGGGCAGGTCCGGGGCAAACCCGCGACCCGACTTGAACCCACTTCTAGAGCCGTTGACCAGGTCTAAACACTCCTCGTGACCTGTTTGACCGGGTCTAGACCCGCCCCAAACAGGTCGGGTTTGATTCGGGGCCGGATTTAGACCCAGACCATTGCCATACCTACTTAGCTACCACTAGTTTACTAGTGGCTAAGGAAAGGGTGTTCAAGCAGCTGTTGGGAACTTCCAAATCAGAGGACATCTTCAAATCTGAGGGTATCATACTTCTGATGCTTTCAACAGAGAAAGAAGAGTTGAGGAAGATCACCTCCTAATTGTAAGGCCAGAGATTATTTAATTTTAATCTGAGAATATTTAATTTGAGAATTTTTGGATTTTATATTTAAATTTTAATATTCTTAAATTATTTAGGATTGAAATTGAATAAAAAAGATTGACCGAGGATTGATTTGCAAAAAGTTAATAATTCAGGGGCCAAAGTAAAATTTACTTTGAGTTAGAGGAATTACACATGTTATAAGTAGATTTTATGCACATCTTCATCAGAATGATTCAGCAAACACGAGACCTTATTCCCAATTCAGATTTCATGCCATTTTCAACATCTTCCAAGCTCCGATTTTCGTAATCCGCCCGTCAGAATTCAGAATTGATCGTATATTCGCGATCCTTGTTGCAAGAGCTTGAAGTAACATAAGTTTTATTATGTTTCAATGGTTTTGAGATTTTTTATGTTGGAGAATTCATAAATTGATCATGTATTGATGTTTATGAGGATATGAGTTTTTATGATATCGAAGTCGGATCGAAGAACGAACTCCGTTTGAATTTTCTATGAATTTCAAGCTTATGTTCGAAACCTATGCCTACTGATTTTGCTGGTTCATGATGATATATTTATGTTAGGAGGTGTATTTGAAGTAGATATGATTGATAGATTTGATATATTTCAGTTTCGGTTAACGGTTTGGCTATCGTTATGCCGTCGGTTTGAAAATGATCAAGATTGAGTTTAGATTGATTAAGCTGAGCTTATGGTGTTGATTTCTTATGTTAATGTGTTGTGAACACTTCATTTCAGATTTGTAGTGAAGGCCATCGAGCTCAGGATTTCATACTTCGAACCGGGAAAGGAAGATCAAGGTTTGTAAGTCTTTTGGTACCTTGACGATTGAGATGTTGTTGAGCAGATTTTGATTGATGATTGTTGGTGTAACTTGTCCAGATTTGGAGCATCTTAAACTCAAGATGGAAAGATATAAGACAACATCAATGTAGAGGGGATTGAACACTCAAGATAGATCCACTTGAGTGCCCTTAAAACCACATACTATTTGTTTACATGCCTTGGTGTTATATGTTGATTGATTTTGAGATATATGTTGATTGATTTAGACTAGAATGTCTACGTGTTGACTTTGGTTTTAATGCTCCTAGATTATGTTGCATTCATATTGAGCCAACTATTCCTTTGAGATTTTGAATGGCAGATTCGCCAAGAGAATACGGATGTTTGGACGTGTATTGAATCTCAATATAGTGGACCAAAGTCCGGGAATAAGAACTCAACATCACCTCGAATGGGAGAGTAGGTGCGAGATTTGTTGCATTCTTCTTCCCCGGGATCCCAAGAACTGAAACAGAATGGATAACCGATTTGAAATCATGCATTTCAATGGCTTTTGGTTATAGAAGAAGTTATATTGCTTTGATATATGTTGCCTATATGCATGTATATGTTGTTTATAGTGGGATTAATTTCTCATCGGAGTTATCCGGCTATTGATATGCTTGGTGTGTGTGCATGGAAATTGGTGGGGCAGGAGCGAGTTAGAGACGACCGGGATAGCTCAAGGTTGAGATTAGAAGTGGTGACTCGGGTTTAGCAGATGTTGTGTTTTATAGTTTGTTGTCAAATATGTTAGAAAACAGTGACTTGTATATGTTTTGAAGTTTAGAAAATCATGTAATGTTGCATGTTTTACTCATCGAGCACTTGTTTATGCTAGTTATTTCATGTATTCCAGATTACTAGATGAATGTAAGAATACATGTGTTATGTTTAGAATATTGTTGAAGCTTGAATTTATGTTGATGCCATTTTCAAATTTGAAAGAATCTTATAAGAATTCTGATTTTTAGCAGGGCACGGACCATGTACATGCCTCTGTGCATGGGTCCGTGTACCTTACTGATTTGAATATTTTGAAAAATAATCAAGGCACGGACCCCGTGCATACCTCCGTGCCAGGGTCCGTGTGAGTTTGTGTTGAGACAGTAACTTCTCTATTTTGAAATTTTGCGCACGGACCTTGACACGGAGGTGGCACGGGGTCCGTGTACCTTGCAACCATAGAATCTTGGCTACTAATTAATGCATGGACCTGTGCACGGAGTCCGTGTATTTTAAAAAAAAATTCTTGTTTTGGTTATCTTGTATTATTTATGTTTAATTATTGTTATCCCCTAAGAGTATATTAGCAACTCGAGGTCCCCACAACAGGTGGTATCAAAGAGATAAGTTCCTTAGAATCAAATAGAAGCGAGTAAGCGGGGTCGATCGAGTCCTCTTACTTGTTTTATACTAGCATGAGATTGATTTAAATGTTTAATGACATGCCTTACATGCTAGTATGATACATGCTTTAATGTTTTCAGATTATTTGATCACATGATTTTGTGGTTTAAATTATCAAACATGCTATACTGCTTTAAGAATTACATGCTTACCTGAATACCTGAGTTGATTGGGAGCATGTATTATTTGAGAATAAATCAGAACTGGTTCTTGATCAGAATTCGATCTATTGAGAATGCATGAATATGCCGATCAGAGGGGGACTAAAACAGAATGGTTGAATCTGATATAATGTTTTACTTGTGTTCTAATCCATTTGTATATCAGATATGTCTCCTCGTCGAGCACCGATTAATAGACAGGCAGTGGCTATTTGATATGTCGATATTTTCCTATGTTTACTTGGATTAAATTGTGAAGATTAGGTGTGTTTTGATTGATTAAATTCATTTTATAGTTTCTAATCATTGTATGTGATTTGATGAAGGTAAATAGAATAAATGGAGCAAAGGATGGAAGAAAAGCGTAGAAAAAGGAAGAATTTGGAGTAGGAGAAGAGCCGCAAGAATGAATTACAAAGCAACAATGGTCAAAAAATTTATTTTTGATGCTAGAAATATTTAAATCTGATCTCACCATTCAAAATAAATTTCAAGATGTTTTGATGCTGCTGTCCAAATTTCAGCTCGATCCGACGACTAAAACTCCATTTATGAATTTTTAAAAATCGTTGCGCGCTGGACAGAAACTTTCTCGCTCGATCCGTAATTTTTTACCGATCGAGCGAGACATGTGCTGCGGGAAAAAAAATATATTTGGTAGAAATTTACTCGCTCGATTGGAGACATTTTTCCGCTCAAGCTAGGCGTCGCACAGACTCAGAAATAGGAAATTTCAGGAATTAAAATCCTTGAGTTTTTGGGCTTTTCAAGCCACATAAATAGAAGATAAAACATCAGAGTTTGGAATCATTTTTTGAAGGCTGAAGAGTAGAGAATAGGTCTTGGCGGCTAGGTTTTATCTTCATTGTTCTTAGATTCAATTTCTTCTTCCATTCTTCTAAGTTTTAATTCTTGGTTGAGGAAGACAAACCCTTTGAAGTTTATTTATTCGTGAGATTTTGATTTTCATTGTTCTTTTTTTATTTGAGTATCAAGAGTTGTTTGGAATTGATTGTTACGCTTGTGTGTTTTATTATTGGCTGATTATCTAATAATTTTCTCATACGATCTAAAGCTAAATTAGAAATCAAATCCGTAATTGTTTGATCCCTCTAATTTATGAAGCAACTATGATTAGTAATTTCCGCTTGTGAATTTATTAATTCGTTGGAACATCTTTTAACTAGATTAAATATAACCGCTTGTGTTCGTATTGTTTAGATTCATCTATTTCACTAGTTTGAATGCTACCTTGGGTATAAACCTTAATCTCTTGTATTTGGGTTAATTCATTGGTAAGGGTTGATTTAGAACGCTTGTGTCTAATTAACTAAAATTAAGGTGAGAGAGGAATTAAATTTCCAATGATGAATATTCAATGAGAATTAATTATTTTTAGAGAATCGATGATTAAGTGAATAACTTCAAGGGTGTAGTCGACCGATACCAAAGTTTGTTAATTAATTATTTTTCCATTATTTTAATTCTTGCATGCTAGTCAATAAAATTTATTATAAATTGCTTTTAATTAGTGGTAGTTAAATTCAAATTCAAAAACCCCTTTTATTTATTTTCAGTAATTTTAATAACAAAATAAATTGCACCTTCCTCGTGTGAATGATCCCTACTCTCGCTACTACATGTTTATTTAGTTGAACTGAGTTGGGTTTATTTGGGCATGATACGACTAAGCGCTATCACCATTCCTCAGGTAGAATAGGTAAATGTACAACAACCAGTGACAGCACCTAGACCAGAACAGGGAAGTACTTCCAATGATCCAATGGATGTCACACCGTCACCGATGGAGATACTACTGAAAATATTTCAATCTTTCAAGCCGCCTACCTTGAAAGAAACTGAAAACTCATTTGAATGTGAAGGTTGGTTAGAGGAAATTGAGATGTTGTTTGATTCTCTTGATTATGTAGATGACAGATGAATCAGATTGATTGGGCACCAATTGCACGATGTTGCAAAGAGTTGGTGGACTACAACTAAGAAAGCTTTTGAGAACCGAGGTACGACTATCACTTGGAAAATGTTTAAAACAGAATTTTATCAACGTTTATTTCCAATGTGGTATCATAATGTCTATCTAGTTATATTGGAACATATTTAGATCTCGAACTTCTTATTATCTGTTGTATCGTTTATGCGAGTATTTTGGATTGAATGTCGTCGTTGCATGTATCATGAACCTCGTTATGCATTGAATGTATTGGACATGAGCGTTGGCATGATTTATGCTGTATTTTTTTAGCTTTGTATTGTCACCGCTCGATCGATAGAATTGGACTGATCGAGCGATGGACATTTTGCCATGTTTTTGTTTTTGAAAAAGGGTGCCCGCTCGATCGGTTGATTATGACCGATCGAGCGGTGCTGGATTTCTATCGGGAAGAGAGTTTGCAATTTCATGCTCGCTCGATCGGTTGAATACTACCGATCGAGCGAGGCCCTGTTTTAAAAAAAATTCTTTATTGCTTTTAATCTTTGATCTTGTATGCTTAAATATTGTTATATCCGAGATTAGATGTTTAGAATCGAGGTCTCACATTAAGTGGTATCAGACCGATAAGTTCTTGGTTGAACTAGAGTAAGCGGGGTAGTTCGAATCCGCATGTATTGGCTCCTCCCATGTGATTGAGTTATTCGTTTGATTATTTAAATTACATGCGAGCATGCTTTATTATTTGAGAATTATTTGAATTACATGACTATGTGATTTAATTTATAAATCATGGACTACTTGAGATATAACTGTTTTTGTTATCGACTGGTATCCGATTTTCTGAGAGGTTGAAAGGGCACCGAATTGTAGCGATTGAGATATCTCATGTCCTAACCTTTGATTATCATATGGGTCCTCGTCAAGTTATTAACAAAAACCCACCGCCAGTGACTCCTCCGAATGAGCAAGTTAGTACAGAAACTGATCAGATGGATGCCACAGCGACTCCTATGGAAACCTTGCTGAAGAGGTTTCAATTGTTTAATCCGTCTTTGTTGTTGGGTACAGAGAATCCTGTTGACTGTGAGAGTTGGTTGGACGACATTGATCAGTTGTTCGACTCCCTTGATTATTCAGATGACCGCTAAACAAGGTTAGTCATTCATCAGCTTCGTGGTGTTGCTAAGAACTGGTGGATCATGACGAAGAGAGCCATGGAGAATCGAGGTACAGTTGTTAATTGGACTCTTTTCAAATTTGCCAATTTGAGACAAGAAAACTTGAATATCGAGGAGTATGTAGCCAAGTTTGACAGTTTACTGAGATTTTCACCACACATTGCCGACAATGAAGAAGCAAAAGCCGACTAGTTCATTAATGGTCTGAACCCCGATATCTTCACGTTGGTAAACACTGCTAGGCCTGATAACTTTGCGGATGCCATGAATCATGCAAAGGGAGCTGAAGCAGGTTTGTGGAGACAGAGAGGAACTTTGTTTGTACCTCAGCAACCGATACGGTCTTAGAATCAACCGTCTGAGCATCAAAATCAGCCACCTCAGTATCAGAACCAACCACAGAGGTATGAAGGAGGAAATAGTAGCGGTAACAGAAAGGATCACTTCAGAGCCAAAGGGAAACAGTTCAAGAAGCAGGGGAACAGTTCTTCTGGTTCCACTGGCTCCAAGCAGTTTGGTTCAGGACATAGTTCAGGATTTTCATCTTCATTCTGTAACAAGTGCGGGGGTAGACACGCCCAAGATCAGTGTGTAGGAGTCTTTGGGAACTGCAATATCTGTCAGTAACCATGACACTTTGCTAAGGTGTGCCCTCAGCGAGGTAAAGATCAAGCTTAGAGTGGGAGTTCTTCTAGACCTTCAGCTCATTCTAAGAGACAGACTTCTGCAATTCACTCCTTCCAGCCTCAGCAGCAGAACAGACATGGAGGTAACCCGAATGCAAACCAGCCTCCGAGACAGTAGGCTCGAGTCTTTGCTTTGACAAAGGATCAATGTTGTGAAAATTTCTCGCAAGCGTACGAATATCAAGTTTTAATATAGTGAAAGAGAGAGTGTCGATCCCACAATGAGTAATTTGAAAATATTCAATACTTGTAATTAAAATAGTCTTAATTTTATCTAGAAAAATCAAACTTTGGAAATTTGCTGAAAACTTAAATAAATAGTGAAGAATTATCAAGCTCACTCACACACAAATTTTGAGAAATTATCAATCAGAGAAAAATAGTCTAGAGATTTTGATTTCACTTGGTTTTGACAATATTCAATCCTAAATAATCTATTTTATGAATTTCTTTTAATTAATAACCAAGAACACTTAGATTATTCTATTCCCCTCTCCCGAGCAATAAATAGAGTGTATCAACTACAGTTTGATTTCAATATCCCTATTGAAAATCTAGATGTAGTGATATTTGTAAAACGATGTTCCTTAAAGGTTCTATTAAAGTTATATACTCTCCCGAGCTATATAAACAATTAACAGTGTAGTTTCTATTGATCCTACCCAAAATCCCCTCTCCCAAGTGCCGGATTCTAAGTAAATATAACAACTCAATTTATGGCCAGTAAATTAAGAAGACATTCAATTCTAGAAACAAAATTAATCTATAGAAATTCAATTTACTAAAATCAAAGATTCATTAATATGTCTCAACCAAGCTACGTCAACCTCTAGACTAGAAAAGTTTAGTTCATGCTCAAATTCATAACAAACCAAATCATGTTCAATATCTCAAACACAATTCAACAATCAAAAGAAAATAAATAACAAAGCCGTAGTCTTTCTCCGTGTCCGGTCAAAAAGTCTTTGTCTTCGTTCCAAACAATCTTCAATTCTCAATCCCAAAATCTCACAAAAGTGCTCTCTAGAATATTGTGTGTATTGGCAGCAGATCTCCCCCTATGACTCAGAAAAAATCCCTTTTATATGCCCTAAGAATCGTCCAAATAAACCCAAGAAAAACCCCAAAGTTTCCATAAAAACTTGGACTTTAAATTTTAACATAGACGACGGCGCGGGCGCACGATGGAACAGGGCGGGCGCGCCTTCACTTCGCAAAACAATCCTTCAAAATTTCTTCAACGGCGCGGGCGCACCTTCAGCTCGAATTCTCTTCTTAAAATCCTTATACACAGCGCGGGCGCCCCACCAGTCGGCGCGGGCGCGCCTGGACCTCGAATTTAGCCTTTTTGTTCTCTTTTTCAACTCTTGATTCTTCCTTTAAACTTTCATCTTTTATGCTTAATTCTCCTTAAACGCATCAAAGTCCATAACTTCCTACAAACACAAAAACAACAACAATTTCACGCAATATCTACCAATAAATCCCAAAAGTCAAGTAAAACCATATACAAATTAAGTGCACAAAATGCACTTATCAATCAAGCTCAGGCAGCACCTGAAGATGTTATAGCAGGTAACTGTTCGATTTTCGGTTATTCTGCTCATGAATTGATAGATACCGGTGCTTCTCATTCCTTTATCTCTGAAAATTTTGTGTTGATGCATGCTGTGAGACCTGAATTCTAATCAATAATTAATCCTAACAATAATCATAAAAGTTCCAAGAGATAAAACAATTAAATTCTTTTTTCTTTTTCGTGAAAAGTGCTCCGCTCGATCGGTAAGATCTTACCGATCAATCGGGCAAGTTTTCAGAAAAATAGAAACTTGCTAAAACTCACTTGCTCGATCGGTAACATCTTACCGATCGATCGGTGACAGTTCTGAACTAAAAATACAGCAGAAAACTTGTCCAAACTCAATCCAAATCATGCATAAACCAATACATAATTCATCCAAACATCATACAAGCTAGTTATAGGATTATACAATCTCAAACTAGTAGAACATGCTTCAGTCTAGCTTATTCAAATCAATACAATACAATACGAGTTCGAATACATAATTGACTTCTAAAAACCAAGGCCTCACTTCTATCAACTCGACCACCTAGCCATGCGATCTCTGACTCTAACCTGCCCCACCTGTTGCCAAGCACACATACAAAGACAAGACAACAACCGGATAATCCGGTGAGAATACACTTCTCAGTAAAAGAGACAAACATTCATATCAATTAATATATCAAAACATGATATATTTAAAACAAGACAAGCAATTCCAAAAGCATGTCTAAACTCAATTCAAATGCATAAAATGCAATGCATGTCTTTAAAATCTGGGATGATCAAGTCTGGATAATCACAAGGTAAAGGTTCTTTGTTCTTTTCCTCTATTGGGATCCCGAGGGTGAAATATCACACAAATCACACCGACTCTCCCCTCGAGGTGGACAGTGCATATTTCAATCCTCTAGACTCTGAAGCAACTATATAGAGTTAAGTCGGTCATTGCATTATATCGCCTGCCAATGCCCCCTACTATAGTTCTCATAACATCTAACTCAAAATGAAATAATATCCATTGGCTCAATATGAATGCAATGAAAATCATAACTCATTCAAGTAAATCAAATAACTTGCAAGTATGTGATTTTTCCGGAACACTCGAATCAATTCGGATTCGAGTCACTCGTTCCATTCCAGTCTAAGTCAACTTATACATCTTGAGAAATGTCGATGCTCCAACCTGGAACAACAACAACGTACTCATCAAGATTCATTCTAATATCCTTTAATGATATTAATAAATTCGATACTATACCGTCTCCAATCTCTAGAAATATTCAAATTCTGAAATCTCGCAAATCACGGCCTTCAAACGAATCTGCAAAAGAAGTAATAAAGGCCCGAGATCACTATCGACATTCAAACGTGACTGAAAATGGCTCAAATCAAATCAAACAAAACTATAGCCCAAAAACTCAAACCGACGGCATAACGGCTATATTCTGATCACTCCAAAACCACAGACAGCAGTTAATCAATACCACGAGCTCAAAACAATATCAATACAGTCAAAACAACTCAAATCCAACACATCCCAAAATCTCCATTTTTGAAAATAGGCTTCCGAAAATCATAACAATTCCGAACGACGCTCTAATTCAGAACCGACAGAGAATAAACGACCAGAACTCTGCCAAGAACAACATACTCAAAACTCAAATGATTCTAACAACATCCAAAAATAAGAATGTATCTGATCGGAGAAAAACTTACAATATAACGAATCTGTCGCAGTCGTGATCGCTAATCTGCCTTCAGAAATAAATTCCAACGGTCGGATCGAGCTCGGGGTGAAATCTGAAAGCTCGAAGAACTTGGGAATCGTCTTCAATGGAGGGAGACGGCTTGGAGGGGAAGGTAAGGAGTGAAGAATAATTCAAATCCCTTATAAATATCTAACAAAACCCATTTTTGCATTTTAGTCCCTGAAAAATTCCAAAATTTGCAAAAAGGACCTTGATCAAAATCAAGTTGGCTCTTGAACTCTGAAATCTCCGATTAACTCAATTATGCTCAATTAAGATAAAATTGGGGTGTTACAATTCTCATTCTCTAAGAAAAGATTTCGTCCTCGAAATCAAACACGGTTCCAACACGAACTCTGTCTCTCTAATTACTACTTCAAGTCAGTCGATCAAAAGTTGATTCATCTGATCTGGCTGTCTGTTGTTCTGAGGATAAACAACAAAAGTCTCTTCGAAGACTTTGCCGAAAGAACGAGTGCAACGAGGATCTCTAAATAAACTGACAGACTTTGGCAAAACATGACGTCAGACGACTTCTGACAACATATCAGTCCTCTGAATATTCGTCTATCATCTGAAGAATACTGAATAGCTTCAAGTGCCAATCGAAGAGAATTACCGATAGTAGATAAAATAAGAACGGATCTACACTCCGACCAAAAGTGAAGAAATCATCGGTCAAAGAATAATTGTAGTAGATAAAATAATAATAAATCTTCTGATTAAACAAACTGATCTCATATGATTCAGTTCAGACAAAAGTGCATTCTCTGGAGATAGCTGAGAAATTGGCTCCACGACGATAAGAATCTCTCGAAGAATCTATTATAGAACTCATAATCTTCAACTCTCCGGTACAGACATGATAATATCAATAAGAATTATAAATTCATCTAATACCCCTGATAGATTCAGTTCAAAGGATCTATAACACTGAAGACGAATTTACAATTCCAACGACACTACAACAAAATCAAAGCGACCATACCTCATTCCAAATCCATTCTTCCATGCCTCTTTCTCACTAACTCTCAACTGATGATGTTTGATCTCAAGTCGTTGCTGAAACTAACCTCATAATTCAGAGGCAATCCCAAAATCTCATCTGGAAAATACCAGCCAACTCTCCAACCACTAGTTTATCAACCAATTCGGGCTAGATTCTAGCACATCAACTGCAAACAAAGAGAATTCCTCCAAACAATTCTGAAATCAAGCGGTCATACGACAGACGATAGCAACTACGGAATGAAAAATCTCAAAGGCAGAGGATGCATCACAGTAATATCCTTAGTTAAGAAATACGGAGCGTAACAGAACTATCAGAATAAGAGCATAAAATAATACTCAACGGTTACCTGCTGTGTCTTCATTGGGTGCAGCCCAAGTCTGCGGATCCTCATTGAGAGCAAGATTCAACGTCTGTTGAATCAGAGGTTGATTCATGATTGAAGAGCCTCTAAGTTGATCCTGGTGAGGCGGCTGAAATGAGTGAACCACACGAGCTTGTCTCTCCTATTGAACAATCGGTCTAAAAGAACTCCCCGACTGAGATCCAATGGTATAATGCTGAGGACATCTCCTAGAAAAGTGTCCTGGCAGATGGCAGATGGCAGATATTGCAGCATCCAGAAATCCCAAGGCAATGCTCACTGAGGTGTTGACCTCCACAATTATTGCAAGATACACCTGAAGTTCCTGAACTATGTCCGGAACCAGACTGTTTCGATCTGCTAGAGCTGGAAAAACTACTCCCATACTTCTTGAATGAATGTCCTATCGGTTGTAAGCGATCCCTAGTGGTACTTCCTCTGTACACGGTCAATTTTTGGAACGGAATCTGTCTAGGAAATTCAGCTTTAAACAAACTCTACAAAAAAAACCAAAACTTGATTTTCTAAAGCCTTCTTCCTAGAAATCCACCTACTTTTGGCAGTCCCTTGCAGTTGGTACATAACTAACCGAATTCTACGGTCATCGTTGTATTCCAGAGAATCAAATATCTAGTTGATTTCTTCTAACCAATTAACACATTCCACTGCACTCTCTGTACTCTTCAGGGTTGGGGGTTGAAAGGTCTGGAACCTCATCAACAAGGCTTCCATCGGCGTTGGAGTAACGTCCATTCTTCGGTCAAAGAACAACCTCGTTCAATCGAATTCCAATGCGGAACGTTCCTGTTCAAAATTCATCGAGGAACACATATCTCAAATTCGAGAGCATTAGGACACAAACATCTCAATCTCACTCTCAATCTCAATCTCAATCTCAATCATCTCGTGTCCATAATCTCTATTCAACAATTTTTCTCTATCTCAGAATCATTCAATTGCAATTGAGAAACAATTACAGCTTATATTCCAGATAGTTCATGCTTTAAAATTTTAAATCACAAATCATGCAATTCAAATAATATTCACATAATAAAGCATGCTCGCATGGTATTTAAATAAGTCAATCAAATAATTCACACACATGCGAGAATTCAATTCATGCGGACTCGATCTAACCCACTCACTCTAGTTCAACCAAGAACTTATCGCTCTGATACCACTTAATGTGAGACCTGAATTCTAATCAATAATTAATCCTAACAATAATCATAAAAGTTCCAAGAGATAAAACAATAAAAAAAATTTCGTGAATAGTGCTACGCTTGATCGGTAAGATCTTACCGATCGATCGGGTAAGTTTTTAGAAAAACAGAAACTTGCTAAAACTCACTCGCTCGATCGGTAACATCTTAATGATCGATCGGTGACAGTTCTGAACTAAAAATACAGCAAAAAACTTGTCCAAACTCAATCCAAATAATGCATAAACCAATACATAATTCATCCAAACATCATACAAGCTTGTTATAGGGTTATACAATCTCAAACTAGTAGAACAAGCTTCAGTCTAGCTTATTCAAAGCAATAAAATACAATACGAGTTTGAATACATAATTGACTTCTAAACACCAAGGCCTCACTTCTATCAACTCGACCACATAGCCATGCGATCTCTGACTCTAACCTACCCCACCTGTTTCCAAGCACACATACAAAGACAAGACAACAGCCGGATAATCCGGTGAGAATACAATTCCCAGTAAAAGAGACAAACATGCATATCAATTAATATATCAAAACATGATATATTTAAAACAAGACAAGCAATTCTAAAAGCATGTCTAAGCTCAATTCAAATGCATAAAATGCAATGCATGTCTTTAAAATCTGGTATTATCAAGTCTGGATAATCACAAGGTAAAGGTTCTCTGTTATTTTTCTCTATTGGGATCTCAGGGTGAAATATCACACAAATCACACCGACTCTCCCCTCGAGGTGGACAGTGCATATTTCAATCCTCTAGACTCTGAAGCAACTATATAGAGTTAAGTCGGTTATTGCAGTAAATCGCCTGCCAATTCCCCCTACTATAGTTTTCAGAACTTTTAACTCAAAATGAAATAAAATCCATTGGCTCAATATGAATGCAATGAAAATCATAACTCATTCAAGTAAATCAAATAACATGCAAGTATGTGATTTTTTCGGAACACTCAAATCAAGTCGGATTCGAGTCACTCGTTCCATTCCAGTCTAAGTCATCTTATACCTCTTGAGAAACGTCGATGCTCCAACCTGGAACAACAATAACGTACTCATCAAGATTCATTCTAATATCCTTTAACGATAATAATAAAGTCGATACTATACCATCTCCAATCTCTAGAAATATTCAAATTCTGCAATCTCGCAAATCACGGCCTTCAAACGAATCTGCAAACGAAGTAATAAAGTCCCGAGATCACTATCGACTTTCAAACGTGACTTAAAATGGCTCAAATCAAATCAAACCAAACTATATCCCAAAAACTCAAACCGACGGCATAACGGTTATATTCTAATCACTCCAAAACCACAGACAGTAGTTAATCAATACCACGAGCTCAAAACAATATCAATACAATCAAAACAACTCAAATCCAACACATCCCAAAATCTCCATTTTCGAAAATAGGCTTCCAAAAATCATAACAATTCCGAACGACGCTCTAATTCAAAACCGACAGAGAATAAACGACCAGAACTCTGCCAAGAACAACATACTCGAAACTCAAACGATTCTAACAACATCCAAAAATAAGAATGTATCTGATCGGATAAAAACTTATGATAGAACGAAGCTCTCGCAGCCGTGATCGCTAATCTTCCTTCAGAAATAAATTCCAACGGTCGGATCGAGCTCGGGGTGAAATCTGAAAGCTCTAAGAACTTGGGAATCGTCTTCAATGGAGGGAGACGGCTTGGAGGGGAAGGGAAGGAGTGCAGAATAATTAAAATCCCTTATAAATATCTTACAAAACCCATTTTTGAATTTTAGTCCTTGAAAATTTTGAAATTTGCAAAAAGAACCCTGATCAAAATCAAGTCGGCTCTTGAACTCTGAAATCTCCGATTAACTCAATTAAACTCAATTAAGATAAAATTGGGGCATTACACATGCTTTGCCTACTGAGCTTTTGCCTACTGTAGTAGCTGTTACTTCACCTTTGGGTGGAGGAATTGTTTCTGTCAGATTAGTCAGGAACTGTGAACTTCGTTTCGAGGAAAATTTGTTAGAATTTGACTGTATTGTACTTGGGCTGTCAGATTTTGACTATATTGACTACCGTCAACTGAATCAAGCAACTGTAAAGAACAGGTATCCTTTACCCCGAATAGATGACCTTTTAGATCAGCTGCAGGGTTCTTCTGTCTATTCAAAGATTGATCTGAGGTCGAGTTATCATCAGCTGAGAGTGCATGAGGAAGATGTTCCTAAGACCGCATTCAGAACGAGGTATGGTCATTTCGAGTTTATAGTCTGTCGTTCGGTTTGACTAACGCTCCAGCGGTTTTTATGGTTTTGATGAACCGTATCTTTCAGAGCTATTTAGATGAGTTTGTTATTATCTTCATCGATGATATTATTATCTACTCAAAGAACCGTACTGAACATGCAGAGCATTTGAGGACCGTCTTGCAGATTTTGCGGGTTGAGCAGTTGTTTGCCAAGCTATCTAAGTGTGAGTTTTGGTTGGATCAAGTTGTCTTTCTCAGTCATATTATTTCAAGAGATGGGATTTCTGTCGATCCCAGCAAGATTGAAGCGGTTATGAATTGGCCTAGATCGACATCAGTGCCTGAGATCCGAAGCTTTATGGGTTTAGCTGGTTATTATCGCCGATTCATCAAGGGATTATCATCTATTGCCAAGCCGATTACCCTGCTGACTCAGAAAAATGTGCCTTTTATCTGGAATGCATATTGTGAGGCTAGCTTTGTTGATCTGAAGAGGAGACTGACCAGTGCTCCGATTCTTTTTATTCCATCAGGTACTGGAGGTTTTACCGTGTATTGCGATGCTTCTAACCGAGGCTTGGGATTTTTTCTTATGCAGCATAAGCATGTGATAGCGTATGCATTGAGGCAGCTGAAGCCGCACGAGACTCGTTATCCGGTTCATGATCTTGAACTCGTTGCGATCGTGTTTGCTCTGAAGATCTGGCGTCACTATCTGTATGGTGAGTCTTTCGAGATCTTTTCTGATCATAAGAGCCTTAAGTATTTGTTTTCACAGGCAGAGCTGAATATAAGACAGAGAAGATGGTTAGATCTGTTGAAGGATTTTGATTGTGAAATCAAATATTACCCGGGAAAGTCGAATGCAGTTGCAGATGCCTTGAGCCGAAAGCTTTGTTCTTTATCTCTTTCTACTATCTGTGATTCTCGGTTGATCGATGATTGTTGCACTTCTGGTTTGGAGTTAGAAACAGATAGGAAGACTATCAGATTGTTTGTTATTCAAGCCGAGCTAGAGTTATTTATTCTGATCAAGTAAGCACATAATTCTGATCTGAGCACTCAAATTTCAGTAGAGAAAGTCAGATCTGGGCATCAGTCTGAATTCCAGGTTAGAGATGACGTTTTGTTTGTGAATAACCATATTGTTGTGCCTGATATTTCGAAGTTGAGATAGCGTATTCTCCGAGAGGCTTATTGCAGTCGGTTCAGTATTCATCCTGAGGGCCGTAAGATGTATAACGATTTGAAGAATCAGTTTTTGTGGAAGAGAATGAAGAAAGATGTTGCGAGGTTTGTATCTCGATATTTGAACTGTCAGCAAGTGAAAGCAGAAAGGAAGCGACCGGGTGGTCTGTTGCACAGTCTATTTGTTCCTGAATGGAAATGAGATCACATTTTGATGGATTTCATTACGAAGCTACCGCGATCTGTTCGAGGATACGATGCTATTTGGGTAGTGATCGACATATTGACGAAGTCTGCTTGCTTTATTCCATATAGGATGACGTATCGTCACGATCAGATGGCTGAGATATATGTTAGCAATGTGGTGAGATTTCATGGTGTGACGAAGTCTATCGTTTCAGAACGAGACCCTATATTCACTTCGCACTTTTGGCACAGCCTTCAAGAGGCACTTGGTACTCGATTGAATCTGAGTACAGCTTATCATCCTTAGACTGACGGACAGTCAGAGCGGACTATCCAGACGTTAGAGGACATGCTTCGAGAAATAGTGCTAGACTTTGGCACTAGTTTGCAAGATTCTTTGCCTCTTGTCGAGTTTTCTTACAACAACAGTTATCAAGCAAGTATCGGTATGGCGCCTTTTGAGGCTTTGTACGGTAAGAAGTGCTGATATCCTTTGTTTTGGGACGATTTGTCCGAGTCACCTGATTTGGGACCGGATATGCTTAGAGATATGGCAGATCAAGTAAAGATCATCCAGACTAGAATGAAGTCAGCTCAGGATAGACAGGCAAAGTATGCTAATATCAGACGTAGACCTCCGAGTTTCGAGCAAGGAGATCGAGTTTTTCTTAATATTTCTCCTTTCAGAGGCACTGTTAGATTTGTAAAGAGAGAGACGTTATCTCCGAGATTCATCGGACCGTACGAGATTCATGAGAAGTTAGGCGATCTTGCCTATAGACTTGCAATTCCTCCCTCTTTATCTGGTATTCATGACGTTTTTCACGTCTCTATGTTGCGGAAGTATCATCCAGATACTTCTCATATTCTTCAGCCTGACGAGGCCGAGCTTTATGAGAATCTGAGCTACTTTGAGCGACCGATTCAGATCCTTGACCGGAAGGAGAAACAACTCAGAAGAAGTTGATTCCTTTGGTGAAAGTGCAATGCAGCCGTCACGGAGTCAAGGAAGCGACTTGGGAGACATAATCTGACATGAGACAACGTTTTCCTGAGTTATTCGGATGACGTGAGTTCTTCTTACTATCTTTTGTTCTTTATTCTATATTATGAGTTGTGATTCTTATTGATTTCGAGGACGAAATATCTTCTTAGAGGGAGATAATTGTAACGCCCCAATTTTACCTAATTGGGTTTATTTGAGATAATCGAAGATTACATAGTTCAAGAGCCGATTTGATTTTGATCAGGGTCTATTTTGCAATTTTTGGATTTTCAGGGACTAAAACACAATTATGGAGTTTTATATATTATCTACCACTCGATTGACTTGGAATTAGTCTCCCTTCATCCCTTCCAACTTTCACTACATCATTGTTGCGCCCCAAACCATTTTCAAGCTTTCAGATTTCAGTCCGAGCTCGATCCTTCCGTTAGAATTTATTTCTAAAGGCATATTAGCGATCACAGCAGCGAGAGCTCCGTTATATAGTA